>NC_133664.1:60165765-60310032 GCF_037893015.1 Macrotis lagotis | reverse complement strand
AGGCCAGATTTGAACTCAGGTACTCCTGACTCCAGGGCCGGTGCTCTATCCACTTTGCCACCTAGCTGCCCCAATAAAATCATTTTTTATCAATACTTTAGAGAAAGCATTCTAGTTGTTTCTCAATAGAGAACTAACAAAGAAATGCTCTCAATATCTTTATATATATGTCATTTTTCTCTTTGATTTTTGTGAGGCATAGTCTAGCTACTAGAACTATCTCTGAGTCAGAGTCCCCAGTTTAGCAACTTTGGGAGCATGCCAAATTGCTTTCCAGAATGGTTGGACCAATCCCTAAATACATCATTACAATACCTGTTTTCCTGTTGCTCCTCTAGTTATTGTGATTTTCCCATCTTATCACTTTTACCAATCCAGTGGGTGTCAAATAGGACCTCATGGTTGCTTTAATTTGAATTTACATAATTATCATTGGTCTGGTGCATTTAAAAATGATTATTGAGAGCTTGGATTTCTTCCTCTGAAAACTTTCTAGACAAATTTCTAAGACACTAAGTTGCAGAGTAGGTGCTGATCTTTATTAGGGGAATTTCCTCCCTGATGCAATTCCTGTTTGTTTGTTTGTTTTTTTTTGTAAGGCAGCAGAGTTAATTGACTTGCCCAAGGTCACACAGCTAGGTAATTATTAAGTGCTCCCAAACTTACATTCCTATAACCATTTATATGAACATTTTATCTTAACTGGTCAGAATAATATTATGAGTTAGATATTATTGTCTCCAGCAGCCATAATCACAAAAAGTTCTTCCTAAAATGGAGTAAAAAATATCTATTTCCATATAATTTTTACACATTTGGTATTAGGTCTCCTATCTGAAATGCTTAATTCCTCTTTCACACGTCAATTAATCAAACATTTATAATAATGATGGTGGCTTTCATAACTCTTCTAGGTTAAACCCAAGGATGCAATCTAGTCCTTGGAGGATATGCTTTCAAGTTGTGATTCCTAGTGTCTCTTCAGAAAAGATAGGAGGAATCCTGATGAAGAAGAAAAAATGTTGTATTTTTAATTATTGGAACCTGATTTCAAATCTCAGCTTTGATATTTGCTATGTGTGTGACTTTTGATAAGTCATTTTTCCCTTTCAGGACTATAGGTTTTTCATCTGTAAAAGCAGATGGACTAAAAGATTTCTTAACGACCACATTTGAATATATGATGCTATGAACCCATGGGTGAACAAAATATTTCAGATGTGACATGAACAGATCAGATTGTAATGAAATCATTATCATTTTTTCTAGATAATATACACTAGTGAGTTACTAATTTTCCTTCTTTCCCTTTAATCACACCCTAAAATAACCCACTTTCTATTGAATGGTGAATAATGTAAAATCTGTAAATATATGTGTATTTCTGAGGAGGTTTCAGGGAGAGAGCTGAAAAAAATGAATCTATCTATCATCTAACTATCTTACTATCTATCTATCTATCTAGATATCTATGTATCTAAATATATTCACACATATATATGTATATTATGCTCAAGGATGAATATCACCAGCTTTTTGGATCAGGAAGAGAAACATAGTATTAAAAATAATAATTCAGGATCTAGAGCAGAAGTTATTAAGCCCTGAACTCATGGATAGATTTCAAGAGGTCATGAACTTGGAGAGAGCCAAAAAATTACATTTTTTACTACCCTCTAATGGAAATTTAACATTACCTTTCATTTTGAATTTAAAAAAAATTATTCTGAGAAGAGTCCCATTAGTTTCACCATTATTACCAAAGGGATCCATGACCCAAAGAAGGTTAAGAACCACTGGGGGGGGAGGGGGAAGACATTTTGATGGGAAGAAAAAGAGTAAGACATGGCAAAGGAGTATCTAGAAGAGATTATTCAGTGATTCAAACTGTGCAAGTTAATTGAGTCATGCAAGATTTTGTGTGATACCCTTCAAGTCCATGCAGTTTAATTCGTATCCCTCAGTTGACTTGCATCGTCGTAAAACATTGCTGCTCACTGCAAACTGATTTATGGGTCGGATTGCTTTTGTCAGGGTTCTGTGACCACAGACAGCCAGGTTCCCAGGACCTCTGGCAAAGTCATGCTTGAGAGAATCGGGAAGGACTTGGAAGGTATTTTCAAAGACATAGTTGCCACTGACCTTGTTCCATCTTTGCCCAGTCCTTTGCTTTTCCTTGGGCAGCCTAATACACAGAGCATTTCCCAGACACCCAGACAACAGAGGGAAACCCAAACAGATATTCAGGGCAAGTCTCCCAGGGTAAAGGATTTTTCAGAGCCACATTATTTTTCCACAGACATGCTTTACCTGATTTTTGTTCTGCATCTTTGCAGAACAGAGGGCTTTATCTTAGTTTCATTAATCAGCCTCAGCATCAACTCTGAAGCCCTGATTCTTTCTATAGTAGTAGGAAGGCAGTAAAGAGTCTTTAGATCTATTAGTCGCAACTACAGTCTCCTTTCCTTACAAATCATCTACCCACCTTCTTGATTGAGTCAGTAGTACAGAATATTTCTCTTTCTCTCCTTACCAACTCCCTATTTCATCCCCCCAAAATCTTCTTCTTTCTTAAACTTTCCCCTAATCTACTGGCCCTGGAGTCAGGAGTACCTTGGTTCAAATCCTCCCTCAGACACTTAATAATTACCTAGCTGTGTGGCTTTGGGCAAGCCACTTAACCCCATTGCTGTGCAAAAAACCAAAACAAAAAACCTAAAAAAGAGCTCATAGTTAATGCTAGAGGACCTACTTTTCTACCTCAATAGGAAGATGGAAGCCATCCAAAGTGCATCTCTCAGTCCTGCCTTCCCCCTTTTCAAATCTTCTGACCATCCTCATGCACTATCTCTCCTCATTCTCATTGATGATGGGAAAGGTCCTAAGGTCCCAGGGAGCAGAGATGAGCTTTAGAGGGAAGAGGAAGAAGTGGCATCCTGTGTATTCCTGACTAAACTCCTGATGAATGTGTCAGAGTACTGTCAAGGGTCTCCTTGTTCTTGTTACCACCCTTTTACATTTGTAAAAACTGCCAAATCATTTGCTTCTTTAGTTTAAAAATGTGAGCCCCAATGTTTAGGTCATTCCCAGACAATTTGTAGTCCTGATAGAATTGAATGGTTAGGTCTCATGAGTGCTCTAGCATGTTCCATATCAGATCAAGAGGCTCTAGATCACTATTTCCAAGAGTGGTGCATGTTCCTTCTCTTTTATTTTTGATATCAATAAATTCTAATTAGGTAAGTTTCTTGAACTAGAACCTTCTTTAAAACCAGCACCCAAATGGTACATTATAGACAAAATAGGGCTTAGATCAAATGATTCCAATTATCTCTTTACCTCTATGTCCCAGGCAAATCAGTAGACTGGAGGACATTTCCAAACTGGTAATACATAGAATCACAGATCCATACAAAAAAGAAATAATGAGAGAATCAGGAAGGACAAGTTATCTGTTTTTCTTCCTCGAACCAGATCCTATTATGTATAGTATTGCTAAATTGCATTTTGGGTTTTCTAAAATCTTGGGGTTCTATGCAGCTGCATCAATTATATAAACTAAGTCTGCAAGTGCTCATATGTGTGAAAGTTCTTTTTTTCCCCCTAACATTTTTTCGACCTTGAATTTCAGTGACAGATAATTCAAGGAGGTTCATTCCAATTTTTTTGTTAAACTAATAAAGCAGACAATAATAATCCATAGCCAGGGGAAATCTGCAAAGAGAGTCCAAGGTCTTACCTCATCACTTAAAATGAACATACCATGTTTTTAAAAACCGTGTCACTCACAAGAATGTTATGAGGATGAAGGGGAAAAAGTTCATGGGAGCATTTTGAACACTTTAGAGGCAAGTTTCTAGAGAAACTCAAAGAATTACAATAAATACTCAAATCCCTTTTGGTGAGAAATAAAAAAGTCAGAATAAAACAGGTATAAGAATAGTATGGATGCTTACTGTTTTTCAGAGTAATTTTTAGTTTCTTCCTTTTTTTAGATTCTCTTGTTTTATTTATGTCAAAGTATATTTGTTGTTAGATGAATTGATTTTATTTACCAAATCACAAGGAATGATGTTTACTTGATATCAATAAATTAGAACTAGGTTTTCCCTGTTAAAACTCAAACATGATAGGATTCATTTTCATAATTAGAGTTAATGATGTCTTTATTAGAATCAGGAAGGTTCTTTAGTAAGCTAAAACTTTCAAACTAAGTACCAACCAGTAAATCTGGGGAAGCATTCCATTAAAAAAAAAAACCCAAACTGCTTGTCAGCCATAGACATCATTCTCTCAAATCCTGCATACTTTTGGGGTTGAAACATTACAGGTTGAGCCTCCATGCAAGGTTTGGGGAAGCTTGAGTCAAATCAGTTCAGCTGTTTTTGGATTAAATGAGTATGAAAAAAATGCACTCTTCCTACCGTAAAAAAAAAAAACCCTCCAATGACCTTGTTTTGCCCTCAAATAACTCAAGAAATGGCTGAACATAAAAACTTCAAACTTTACGTATTCATAGTCCTCCAAGGAATACAATCCTTGTTAAGTTGAAAAAAAGCCTAGTATTTTTTGAGTTAGAGAGCTCTAACATTACATGTTTGCACATGCTCCGTATGTAACTCTTAGCTGGTTGTTGAAAATTGATATAGGACATTTATAGCACATGGGTAAATGGTGGTTTGCTACTTATTGCCTATGTCACTTTACTTAGGATGTCACATGGAATTGTATGCCATGGCTTCATATCAAAATGAAAAGCTTTTCATCTGTTAAGAAATATCAAAACAAATGTTATGCTTCAAAATTGCAGAGATTATGAACTAACCCATACAGTGGCTGTCTGAGTTAATGATCATCTCTTAGTTACCTGAGAATGACCCAGGCACTGTGATGTGCAATTCTTCTGTACCACCCAAACAAAAATCCTAATAAATCTTGTCTATAGACTTCCACGTCACTTCCTTTTCTTCCTCAATTGAGTTTGGTACTTGTTCCCTCTTTAATTCCTACCTTCATAATAGGGACTGCAACTCTCCCTCAAATGCTCTAAACTTAACTTATACATTTTCCATTATCTACTCTTGTCATTCCAACATAGTCACACTCAAAAATGTGGTCATATACTTGATCTTGCCATCACCCACAAATGCATTGCCTTCGTTCAAAACTTATTAAATGGGGAGGGGCAGGATGCTGGGAAGATGGTGGAGTAAGGCAGAAAAAAATTCCAAGCTCTCCAGATTTCCCCCACTAACAAGTCAAACCAACAACAACAACAAAAACAAACAAACAAAGAAACAACAAAGAAACACCTCAGGGTGAAAGTAGAGCAGCAGAACAGTGTTCCTTCTGGGACACCTGGAGAAGATTCAGTATTCCTTCTGGGACACTTGGAGAAGATTCAGTATTCCTTCTGGGACACCTGGAGAAGATTCAGTATTTCTTCTGGGACACTTGGAGAAGATTTGAAGAAAAATTAGACTGATGTTCAATTGGCTGACTGAAGAGTAAACACCTGCAGGCTAACTCCCTGAAACAGTAAGAGGTGAACCCTAGGGCAGGCTGGGATGTAGTCTCTACCTCAGCCTCAGCTAAAGGAACTTTCACCTTCAGGATAGTGTGGGGAATCCAGCCTCTGAGAAGGGAAAGAGAGGGAACCTCTGCTGATAAGGGATGTTAGGCTCAGCTGTGCTGCCCAGATGTTTCTTGTCCTTTGTTATCGAAGGAGACCAGAATGACATCACTATGTTTGAAACATTACGGTGTGTCCAACTGTGACTGATCAGTCCGGTACGAACTCAGAATGTTTTACCACAGACTGGACCCAAATGGTCTATGTGAACACCTGGGATGGGTATTCTAAACTTACATATGTCACATTTCATTTGAACTGCTTCACTTCTGCCCTTTTCAGAGAACAGCCCCCTCTCTGATGAGGGCATATCAAGCTGGGCAATCCTGTACCAGTGACTCTCATGCTGGACCATCAGTTCTAAAGTTCTTAAGAGAGACCTTCAGGGTGTCCCAGTATCACTTCTTGTGACCCTTTTGAGAGTGCTTATCTTTGGTGAGTTCTCCATAAAACAGCCTTCTTGGCAAGACTACGTCTGCCATTCTAACAGCATGCCCAGCCCACCATAATTGCACTCTCTGTAGTAATGTTGGAATAGTAGGTTGTTTAGCTCGAGAAAGGACCTGAGTGTCTGGTTTCTTCTCTTGCCGGGTGATCTTTCTAAGACAATGTAAAGGGAAGTGATTCAGTTTTCTGATATGATGCTGATAGATTGCCTAGATTTCACAGGCATATAGCAATGAGGTCAACACAATGACTTTCAGTTTGGTAGTCAGTCTAATACCTCTTCTCTCCTACACTTTTCTTTCTGAACCTCTCAAATACTGAGCTAACACTGGCAATGTGTTTGTCAATCTTATTGTCAATGTGTACCAAACTGAAAAGGACACAAGTGAAGTGAACTTGTCCATAGTCAAAATTTCTCAGTTTGCTATAACTGATGGTTCCACATATGGGTGGTATGGTGCTGACTGATATAGCACCTGGGTTTTCTTGTATTAATTGTTAGATCAAAATTCACATAAGCAGCAGAGAATTCATCCATTCTATTTTTGCATCTCAACTTCAGAGGCTGCATGGAGTGCACAATCTTCTGTAAAAAGAAGATCATGCACCAACACTCCCTCTACTTTATCTTGGCTTACAGCCTTTTCAAGTTGAAGAATTTGTCATCAATGTGGAAGCTGATTTTGAGGCCATTTTCTTCTTCAGTGAAGGCAATTGAAAACGTGGCTGAAAACCTCATGTTAAAAGCTTGGGAGTAAGGACACATCCTTATTTTACTCTATTGGTGACCGGGAAATCTCGAGAGCATCACCCACTATCCAGAACCCAGGCACACACACACCATCATTAAATCAATGTACAATACCGATGAACTTCTCCCGACAACCAAATTTTGACATAATTTTCCATAAACTTTCATGACTGATGGTATCAAATGCCTTGATCAGATCTACAAATATTGTTCCTGGCATTTTTCCTGGAGTTATTGGGCAGCAAATACCATATCGACTATTCCTCGACTCTTTCTGAAGCCACACTGGCTCTCAGGGAGGTGACCATCTTCCAGGTGAAGGATCAACCTATTGAGAAGGATTCAGGCAAGAATCTTACCAGCAGTAACTAAAAGAGAAATACCCCTATGATTCTCATGGGACAATCTATTCCCTTTACCTTTATAGAGATAGATCTTAGAGGCATCCTTTAATTCTTGGGGGAAGAACCTCTTCATGATATACTAACCTGGAAAATTTCAGTCAGTTTTGGGATGAGCAATGGTCCCCCCCACCTTGTAGATCTCAGCTGAAATAGAATCAACACCAGGTGCTTTGACACTTGAAAGGAGCCTAATGTCTTTCAAAGCCTCTTCTTCAGTTGGAACTTCAGACAGATTGACTTCAACTTGAGGTAAATGGTCAATGCATTGACTGATGATGATCTGTTAAGTATACTATGGAAGCGTTCAGTCCATCTCTCCAGGATTATGTCCCTAAGGTTAATCAATGTGGATCCATCAGCACGCAGTAGCTGTGGTACACCATGGGTCTTAGGCCCATTAATGGTCTTCAGGGCATCATAAAAGCATTCTGGTTTGTTACTTTTGCATAAAATTGAATTTCATTTGCCTTCTTACTGAGCCAAGGCTCCTGTATCTCTCTCTCTAAGGTTTGCTTCTACTTTACTTTTGATAGAGTTAAATGATGCCTTATAAGAAATGGATGAGTTATCCTGCTGCTAAGTCCTGTGGAATCTTGTTTTTCATTCAGCAGCATCTGTATTTCCCCATCATTTTCATCAACCAGTCTTGATGTTTGAGAATGTTCTGCCTCAGAGGAGCAAATGCAATGCTGTATACCAGATCTCTGAAAGTTGTCTACTCCTTTTCTGCTCCACTGTGTCCAACTGTGTGTTAGCTCAGTTTTCCCTCCAAGTTAGCAACAAACTGATCCTTCTCAGAGAGGCACTGTAATCTCTTGACATTAATTGTTGAGAATTAATTTTGCCCTGGAGCCACTGCATTGGTTGAATATGAATATTTAGCTTAGAGAGGATGAGTCTGTGATCTGTCCAGCACTCTGCACCACACATTGCCTTGGTCACTCTGAGATCCTTTCTCTCTTTTCCTTATGGTCATATGGTCTATTAGATATCAATGTTTACTACGGGGCTGCATTCAGGAAGTTTTATTGCATTTAGGTAAATGAAAGACAGTGTTTGTGATGAGGTCATGAGGTGCACAAGTCTTTAGTAGAAGGTGACCATTGCTGTTGCTGTTTCCAACTCCATTTCTCCCAAGGATTCCCTGCCTTGTCTGGTCATCTGAACCTATTCTTGCATTAAAGTCACCCTAAATTATGAATTTATCCTCTTTTGGTTTATTGATGATAAGGGTCTCCAAGTCTTCATAAAATTTTTCTTTAAGTTCATCAGTGTTCATCATGGTGGGAGCAAAGGCACTGATGATGGTGGCTTGGTGTTTTCCTGGAAGTGGCAGTCTCATTGTCATGAGCCTGTCCTTTACTCCTTTTGGTAGGCATTCAAGCTTGTTGACTAGATTAGTATTGATTGCAAAACCTACCCCCAGCTTCATGGCATTCCCCTTCACTGTGACCACTCCAACTGGCCTTCATTTTCTAGTCTTGTTTCAATTAGGGCTGGTATTTGGATTTGATACCTGCTGAGTTCTCTCACAACAAGAACAGTTTGTCTTTTAGGTCTATTGTATCCTGTGTTGTCTATGAGTGTATGCATGTTCCATGCACTGATGGTGAGTGAAATTTTCTTCGAAGAAGTTTTTGTAGATTTGTGTGTGTGTGTGTGTGTGTGTGTGTGTGTGTGTGTGTGTGTGTGTGTCTCGACCACATGGTGGAATCTTCATTTGCCTCAGTAATCAGGTCACAGTTGGGTGAACAGACATTTTTAAGGGCACCTTTTCTTGCCCCTTCCTCACATCAGGAGGTGAGGTGAGCAGTGTGATCTTTAAAAGGGCTGCTCAGTCACTCAAGGGGCTGCCTATGGGCCAGGTTGTGAATATCCATACCTGCTGCTTCGTCACTTGTCTGTCACCACAGAATTTTGAGGAATGGTAAAATATGGGTAATGTCTTTTGTTGCATACATAAATTGGATTTAAGTGAGGTAGAGTTGCACAAAGTCATCCCCCTCACTCTCTCTTCCAAAATCATCATGATCCATCAAGGCAGATAGAGTCAAGACAACTGGCTGGTGGTGGCACTAGATGAAGTGGATGATATTGGCATCTTCGATGTCTAATCAAGTTTTAAGTGCTCCACAGCACCTGCTTCAGTTGACTTCATGGCCATTGGAATTAAGTGTTCTCATCCACCCATTACACCAGTAGATGACTTCACTTGCTTGGAGTAGACATCCCCCACAACTCACCAATAAATTTGCGATTCTCTTGGTTGCCCTCAATCTGGTTTAGCCCACATGCCAAAATGGTACACCTGGTTGTGTCCGCTGTGTTTGCTACAACTTCTTGTAGTCACAAGTGAGAGTTGGTGGCTCAGGTGGACAGCAAAGGTGGAAAGCTGCCCTGAAGAGGGGTCAGCAGCTTTCACGCCAAGATACTAGTCTTCCTTGAACACACTTACCTCCTTGCCCAGATGGGGTCTTGGGTAAGGAGGATCCTGTAAACCTGATGAGTTCAGGGACACTCAGGCACTAATTGCTGGTTGTGGACACTTAAAATAGAATTGAGTTCTCCTCCTTGATTCTAGACCAAAGGGAAGAACTGAAGGTTATAACCAGTGGAGGATTCTCAACAGTAAGATCATAAAAAAGTAAGATCATTTCCAGCACATTGAGGAGCCCCCACTGTGTCTTTGAAGGAGAAAGGAATGCAGAGATTGGACCCAGGACAAAGTTCCTGAGGTCAGAGACACCAACCCCTACACTTCAGGACTAGAGGTGAATATAAGAAAAAGCTATGAAATTTTCTTTTTCAATGAGCAGGCAAAGGAGAAAGAACCTGATCATAGATAGTTACTGTGGGAATAAAGAAGACTGGGTTGGTCTTCAGGGGAAGACACTGAAGCATAAAAAGTCTCTTCTACCTCAAAAAAGTAATATGAAATACTCAAAAACAATTCATAGAGGAACTCAAAAAAAGACTTTAAAAATCAAATTAGAGGGGTGGCTAGGTGGCATAGTGAGTAGAGCATTGGCCCTGGAGTCAGGAGTACCTGAGTTCAAATCCAACCTCAGACAATTATTTAGCTGTGTGGCCTTGGGCAAGCCACTTAACCCCATTGCCTTACAAAAAAAACCTAAAAAAAAAATCAAACCAGAGATGTGGAGAAAAAACAAAACAAAAATAAGAAAAGTCCAAGAAAAACAAGAAAACCATGAACAGAAAGAAAATAAACTGAAAAAGGAAGGCAATGGGGTTAAGTGACTTGCCCAAGGTCATACAGCTAGGTAGTTATCAAGTGTCTGAGACTGATCTTGAACTCAGGTCCTACTGACTCCAGAGCTGGAACTCTATCCACTGTACCATCTAACTGCCCTGAGACACAGACTCTTCAGGGAAAAATGACTTTGAAAATTAGAATTGGGCAAGGGGAAATAAAGTGAAATTATTAGCCCAAGAAGTAATAGAACAAAAGAATCTTGCTTCATATTTTACAGAAAAGTTGAGGTCATTTGCCATGAGTTCTCTTGTCTCTCTGATTTCTCATCTCATATAACTTCTGCCACCATTTCTTTCTTCAGTCTGTTTCATAAGAAGATTGGTCTTAACCATTACCAAGACTAATCCCTCTACCTTCACCAGTGATCCCATTCTATCTAGTCTCTTCCAATAGTGAAGACTGTTATCTCCACTTTACCTTTTACTTTCAATCTTTCCCTGTATAGGGAAACCTGTCTTGTCTTTACTGCCTACCAACATAGCATGTCTTTCCTGTCTTCAAAAAAACTCATACCTGATCTTTCTATACTCACTAATTAGCATCCTATATCCAGTCTTCCTTTTCTGATTAAATTGTTTGAAAAAGCCATCTACAATATGTCCCTGTATTTTCTCTCTTCTTTTCTTAACCCCTTACAATTTGTTTTCCAATCTCATTATTCCACAGAAACTATTCTCTTCAAAGTCTACAATGGCTTTTTAATTGCCAACTTCAATGGCCTTTTCTCAGTTCTCAATCTCCTCCACCTCTCTGTAGCTATTGCTGATTACCCACTTCTCTTTGATGATCTCTTGTCTCTAGGTTTTGGAGACACCACTATTTCCTGATTCCCATTCTTTCTATCAGACCAATCCTTTTCAGTCTTCCTTGCAGGCTTCTTATGAAAATCATGCCCTCTAACTATAGGTGTCCCACAGAGTTCTATTCTGGGTCCTATTCTCTTTTCCCTCTATATTTCTTCACTTGGTGATCTCATCAGCTCATGGATTTAATTACCATAATTTTTAAACCTACCTATCCAATCCTAACCTCTCCACTGACCTCCAATATCACATCTCCAAGTGCCTTTCAGCTATCTTAAACTGGATGTCCAGTAGATATCTTAAACTCAACTTGACCAAAACTGAACTCATCTTTTTTCCTAAACTCTTCTTTCTAATCTTTATATTACTCTAGGTAACAATATTTTCCTGGGTATCCTTGATTCATATCCAATCAGTTGCCAAAACCTGTCAATTTTACCTTTGCAATATCACATAAAACACCCTTTTCTCTCATCTGACACTACCATCCCTCCAGTTTTAGACCTTCATCACTTTACAAGTGGACTATTGCAATATTCTGCTAGTGGGTCTGCCCACCTTAATCTACTCTCCACTCAATCAACTACCAAAATGATTTTCCTAAAGCACATATTAACCATGTCACTCCCTTATTCAATGAATTCCAGTGACTCCTAATTGTCCCTAGGATCAATTATAAAAGCTTCTATTTGGTGTTCATTGCCCTTCATATTGTAGTCTATTGCTCCCTTTTTGGACCCCTTATAGCCCTTTGATTCAGTGACACTAGTTTCCTTTCTCTTCTAAGAACAAGACACTCATCTCTTGGCTCCAAGCATCTTCTTTGATTGTTCCCTATGCCTGGAATAATATCCTTTCTCTGGCTTCTCTGGTTTCCTTTAATTCCAACTAAAAATTCCATACTCTACAAGAAGTCTATATATTTTCGCATGCTGTTTTCTTCATTAGATTATAAACTTCCCAAGGGCAGTAACTTTGCCTAGTTACCTAGCACACCTAGGTGGTGCTGTGGATAGAGCACTGACTTTAGAGTCAGAAGGATGACTATCCAGCCTCAGACACTTGACACTAACTAGTTTGTAACCTTGGGCAAATCACTTAATGGCCCCACATTCAGGGCCATTTCCAATCATCCTGCTTCATATCTGGCTGCTGGACCCAGATGGTTCTAGAGGAGGAAGTGAGGCTTTCTTAGGTAAGTGAGATAACTTAGTACAGTGACCCCCCACTCAAATTCAATTTGTCTGCTTATCATGGTATCATCTCCCTGATGTAATGGACAAGATGATAGTATATGTATTCCTTCACCTAAAATGATAGAACAAATTCTAAGGCAAACAAAAATCCTAGGGATTAATTCACATATAGGGCAACATATTAGCTTTGGATATGGAGAAAGCCTGAGGTGTCTTTCGTTACATTGTTGTAATGTTTCATTACATTGTTTTCTTTAGAAATTTAAAGAAAAGAAGTCAAACCAAGAGAAGAAGGTAAAGCTGAATACTTTTTGAGAGATGCCTTCATTTGTGATTCTATAACTGCAGCCAATCAAATAGGCTTCCAATCACCACGTGGCTCAGACCAGAATAAGACTGAAACCTGTCATGGAATGTTTACATGTACTCCAAAGTCTCTTCAATATATATGAACCTAACTTCCCCAGAAGTAGGCTCCTCAGCCTCAACCACATAAAGAATTTCACTGGTTGTTCGGAAGAGTTAGGTTTATTGACCAGATTCCTCTTACATGAATATTTGTTGAAGTAGTTAGGGGGAATTGTCAAAACATTAGATGATGTTAGAATCCCCTCAAACTGTGATGGACTAGATCATTGGGCCATATCTAGCACAATGAAATTTAATAGAAATAAGTGTAAACTCTTAAACTTGGGTTCAAAAAAATCAATTTCAGAAATAGAAGATTGTGTGATGTTCATGGACAGATGATATGAAAAATATCCCAGGATTTTGGTGGACTTTAAGTCTAATTTGAGTAATAGTAGCCAAGAAAGCTAACGATGATCTTATGTTGCATTAAGAGAGACACAAATTGGAGAAATAAGTAGATCATAATCCTGATGTACTTTGTTTCCAATCAGGCAGTATCTGGGACTTTGTATACAGTTTCTGGTACCATCTTTTAGGTATAATGATATTATAATAATGTCTATCGTCTCACTTAGTCCTGGAATCTAAATCATCTAATCAAATCCTATAATGGCCAACATCTAGGCTTAAGTAGGATTGTAACCCTTTTTTATCTCTATCAATATAATTAATTTATAAAAGCATCTAGTAAAAATGATAAAGCTATACATTTGTATCATGTATATAATTATGCAAATGTACTTACATGTATATATATATTTTTTACCTTATTGATGACATAGTGTATGTAGCATATGCTATATTATTTTATTTTATTCTTTTTTGATTTTTTTTTGCAAGGCAATGGGGTTAAGTGGCTTGCCCAAGACCACACAGCTAGGTAATTATTAAGTGTCTGAGGTCAGATTTGAACTCTGGTCTTCCTGACTCCAAGGCCAGTGCTCTATCTACTGCGCCACCTAGCTGCCCCAGTCCCTATTTTATAAACAAAATATATCAATTCACAGGGTTCATTCCTTGACTTCAATCATCTATTCTGTTCCTAATTCAGATGTTTCATTCCAGGTTTCAACTCCTTCCTTTCATTTTTCAGATCTATCTTACCAAGTAGCAGTTAGAAGTCTATCCTGGCAAGTTCATCTTACAGTTTAGCTCCCACAGGGACGTTGTGTCAAAGGGTCACCCCACCTCTTATGTCTCCTATTCTAAGGTTACCTTTTACTTATTCTACATGTTTCTTCAATATGCATATTTATGTACATGTCATCCTCCATTAGAATGTAAACTCTTTGAGAGCAGGGTCTGTTTTTGCTTTATCTTTGTATGACTTCTGCATAGTATCTAACATTTAGGGACTTCATAACATCAACAGAAAGGACTTCATAAAAGTTTATTCAGTTGTGACATGATTATGATGGAATACTGTTGTGTTGTGGAAAATGACAAAGGGAATAGTTTCAGAAAAATATGGCCAAGATCTATGTGAATTGATGTGAAGTGAAGTGAGAACTGAGATCATTGTGCACAGTAAAAACAATGTTGCAATGATGATCAAGTGGGAAAGATTTAGCTACCCTGATCAGTAAAAATGATCCACGACAATTTGAAAGGTCTCATGACCTATTTACCTCCAGATAGAGAAATGATGAAGTTTGAGTAAGAAATGAAAGAATATTTTATCACTTTATTTTCCTTGATTTAAAAATATGAGTAATAGAAATATTTTGCATGATTGCACATGTATAATTGATATATTGCTTTCCTTCTTGATGGATGAGGAGGGGTGGGAAGGAGAGAATTTGGAACTCAAATTTTTTTTTAGTTTTTTTTTTGCTAGGCAGTGGGGTTAAGTGACTTGCCCAAGGCCACACAGCTAGACAATTATTAAGTGTCTGAAGCCGGATTTGAACTCAGGTACTCCTGACTCCAGGGCTGGTGCTCTATCCACTGCGCCACCTAGCCGCCTCGGAACTTAAATTTTAAAAAGAAAATAATGTCAAAAATGCATTAATAATTTGAAAAACTTGTTCATGAATACTAAAATAAAGATAAATGGGTTGATGTTTTCATCATAACTAGATATACTGAAACATTTGAATTTGTTTTGTCTTTTTTCCATCTCAAAGATTCTGTTCTTTCCCTGATTCTGATGATCTCTAAACAATTGGTAAGTTGATTTTTTTCTTCTCAGAGTCTGTTTAACTAATTTAATATTTTTCTGGTCACCAGACAATTGGTGATTGTGATAATATTGTCTTGGTAGTTCCAATTATTCTTTGGGACTATTTTTTAAGACTGCGACATTGCCTAATCTTTCAACTAATTGGTAATGGCATCAATCTTTTAACTTATGTATTTCCTGCACACAAAGATTTCACAGCAGAACCCCATCCATTTTTTGAATTTTTAAACTTTTTTTTTAGCTTTTACAAATACATATTTACTTCAGAAGGTATAATCACAAATATACAAACTTGCTCCCCCAACACATGGGAGGCATAATTCTCTCTGCACCATCTTGGTTAGTCTCTGAGGAGGGAAAGGGGATTAGGTTTTTAGGTTAGCTCTGTTCCTATATAACATGGTCCCAGTTTCAAATCCAACACTTTCTGAAAACAAGAAATAAGCAATCACAGTATAAAAAGAAATTAGATGAGAAAGAAAGAAGATACCAGGAACTGCTGTTGGTGCAGTGAATAGAATATTAGACTTGGAGGGAGGAAGATCTGAGTTCAAATTCTTCCTCAGAGACTTACTAACTGCATGACTCTGGATAAGTCACATAAGTTCTATTTGCCTTAGTTTCCTCCACTGTAAATTGGGGATAATAATGGCTTCTACCCTAAAGGTTGTTAAGAAGATCAAATGAAATAAAATTTGTGAAAGTATTTAGTATAGTAAATGGCATAAAGTAGTGAGCTATATAAATTCTTATTCTTTTCCCCATCTCCTTTTTCCAACATCTTCCTAATAGTAAACAATATCATTCAGATATACCAACACTTTGAAGCAGTTAGTATCGTGAACTACTTTTGCCTTAAGTCATTGCAAAGGGGTATATGCTTCCAAGCATCTGTTTTAAACAGTAGATTCCTGCTGGGGAGATGACAGCTACCTTCTAACAGCAGCTACTGGACAAGTCCAATACTGAAAACCACTGGCTGTCTAGCAAATAATTTAGGACATCTTGAATTCATGCTTTTGTCTACATCCCAACTATACACATGTCAGAACTTCACTTTATTCTACTCTACTCTACCACTTTTATGGGTGGGGTATATGAATTATATGAATTGCCATTGATCCAGTTCCTTCAAATGGTTTTTGAGATTTTCCATCTCAAAGAGAATTTCAACTAAAGAGACTGGCAGACTTTGAGGCATGTTTTGTTTATTGTTCCACAGACACACCCCATATTCTGCTTATGCACTCCAGTTGGCAATACCACTTTCATTTATTTATTTTTTATTTGTGTTACAATTTACCCTCCAAACTGTCTCCTTCCCTCTCTTCCTTTCACCCTATACTAAAGAAGGCCACCATTTGGCACAGATTTATAAATATATGTAAAATCATATTATGCATGCTTCTATTTATCAGTTCTTTCACTAGAGGTAGATAGCATCTTTCTTTGTAGCTCCTTTATAGTTGATTTGAGTATTATAGTACCCAGAATGATTTGATTGTTCACAATTATTCTTCAAACAATATTGCTCTTACTATATCCAATGTTCTCGTGTTTTTGTTCATTTCACAGTTTATTATTTTGGGCAAGTCTTTTTATGTTTTTCTAAAATCAACCAGCTCACCGTTTCTTATAGTATAATATCTCATAGCAATCATATATCATAATTTATTTTGCAATTCCCAAATTGATGGGTATCCTTTCAATTTCCAGTTATTTGCCACCACAAAGAGAGCTATTATAAATATTTTAGAACATATAGGTTCTTTTCTTCCACTGTTCCCCCCCCCCCCAATTATCTTAGGAAACAGACTTAATAGTGGTATTGTGGAATTAAAATATATTCACATTTTTATAATTTTTGGTAATATCACCTTTTTTTAGTTTTTACAAGGCAATGGAGTTAAGTGGCTTGCCCAGGGCCACACAGCTAGGTAATTATTAAGTGTCTGAGGCCAGATTTGAACTCAGGTACTCCTGACTCCAGGGCCGGTGCTCTATCCACTGTGCCATCTAGCTGCCCCTAAGGCAATATCACTTTAAAAAAATTAATTTTTAATTCTGAACTTAAAAGATAAAAATAAAGAATTTATCTATGTATGTAGCAGAGTACAGAAGAGGATTGCATATGAAACTATCACTTTTGATTTTATTTTGCTTTGTCTATAGAATTTAAAATACTTTCTATATGTTACTTCAAAATTTTCTTATTTATCCATGCTTTTTTTTTCTGAGCTTCTTCCTTTGAGTATCCTTTTATTCATGAGACATTGGAGATTTGCCGGAGTCAGATGTCTATAGATCCCTGTTAAGGTGGTGGAGTTATTCTGTTTTCAATACTCTTATTCAACACTAGTTTTTATCTTCTGTGTGAACTCAAGGAAATCATATCCTTTCTCAGGGTCTTAGTTTGTCATTTGGAAGAAAAGGGAGTGGAATACAAGATCATTAATTTTGTAACCATCTTTCAAGCTATAACTTACCATGCTCTTTGGGCAAATTGGCATTCATGGTTCATATATAATCAACACTCCATCTCTCATCTCCACCTCTTTGCACTGACTGTTCCTCATGAATGAAATACACTACTTTAACATCTCCTCTTCAAATTTTGAGTTTCCTTTGAAACTCAGCTGACAAACTTCCTTCTTTATAAAGTCATTACCTAGCTGCAAGTCTCTCTCTCCCTTTTGAATTATCTTGAATTTATTTTTGTATATCTTTGGTATGTGTTTGAGAACAGGGACTATTATGGGGCAGCTAGATGGCGCAGTGGTTAGAGCACCGACCCTGGAGTCAGGAGTATCTGAGTTCAAATCCGGTCTCAGACACTTAATAATTAGCTAGCTGTGTGACCTTGGGCAAGCCACTTAACCCCATTGCCTTGCAAAAAAAAGCCCTAAAAAAAAAAGAAAGAGAACAGGGACTATTTTACTTTGTCACTGCATAGAGTGTGGCATATAGTAGGCACTTAATAAATGTTTGTTAATTGATTGATTGACATAAGTGATAATTAATTATCTTAGATGGTCCATGAGTGATAAAGACAAGAGATGCTAGAGAAATTCAGAGCATGGAGTGGTCACTTTGGACTAAAATTGTCAGGCAATGCAAATCAAGCTAGAATTTGAAAGATTGCTTGGCCATGGATGGAGAAGTAGAAGTAGATTTTTCAAGTGGCAATTTATATGACCAAATATTCATAAGAAAATAAATATATTCTAGTTGAAGTAATGGGAAATAAAGTTGGGAAAGTAAGGTAGGGTTGGAGTATGGAGGGTGTTGAATTTAACTTTTGGAGGTGCAATAGTCTTGTTAGAAATATTTGAACATCACAAAGGAAGGCAGAAATGTCAAGAGATCTAGACTCTAACGAGCATTGCTCTTATTCCTGCATAACTTCGGGTAACACTGTTTTTTTCATTAAGAAGGGTGAGAATCTCATAAAGGTTCTCTGCTATAAGCCAGATGCTTGCAAAACTTCTCCATTTTAGAGGGAAAATATCTGGCAGGGGGTAGGGAGTATGCAAATGTGGCCATTTTATTTTGAGACATTTTCAAACTTTTATGTTGTGGAGGAGATGCACTACCACCAAACTTATAAAAACTGTCAGATCAATTCCATTCAGGTCTTTGAGTAGAAAAGGCATAGGCTTGATGAGGTCCTTTAAAACTACAACATTCTGTGATTCTATAAATTCTACTAGATTCAGTTTCACAAACATTTATCAAGTCTGTTATAAGAGCCACCTTAGGTGCTTGAAGATGTGTTGTTCATTTTTTTTAGTTGAGACTGAATCTTTGCGACCCCCATTTGAGATTTTCTTTTTTTAAAATATTTTTCTTTTTAAAAAATTTATATTATTACAATAATCTTGTTGTGAGAGTAAATGTAACCCCCCCCAGAAAGATGAGAAACCTCAAGAATAGTGAGAGAGGAAAAAACTGTACTTCAGTCTGTGTTCAAATTCCAACAGCTCTGTCTCTGAGAAGAGTTGCCTTCTTTATCATAAGTCTACCAGAGAAGTTGCTTCAATATTTTTCCCACAGTTGCTATTACTAGCTGTATTTCCATCCATTCTATTTTCATTTATTCTATTCTCTCTCTCCTTTCATCTAGTCCTTGTTCAGAAGTGTTTTGTATCTGAATACACTTTTTCATGTTCTTCCCTCTCTTCTATCACCTACTACCCCTTTCCCTCAGCCCATTCGCCCTTATCCCATCTATTTCCTCTCATTTTTCTCCAGGGTAAGATAGATTTCTATACCCTATTAAGTGTGTATGTTATTTCCTTTCTGAGCCATTTCTGATGAGAATGAAGGTTCACTCATTCCCCCCCCCCACCTTATCCCGTTCCACTCCATTGAAAAAGCTTTTTCTTAACCCTTATGTGAAATATCTTAATCCATTCTTCCTCTCCTTTCTCTTCCTCCCAGTACTTTATCACTCATTGCTTCCATCTTTTTACTATATTATACCATTATATTCAGCTCCTTCCTGTGCCTTGTCTATATATGCTCCTTCTAATTGCTCTTATAAATGAGAAAGTTCATATGAGTTATCAGTATCTTCTTCCCACACAGGAATACACACAGTTCAGCATCATTAAGTTCCTCATAATTAGTCCCTCTTGTCTGCCCTCTCTTTGGTTCACCCGAGTTCTGTACTTGGGGATCAAACTTTCTGTTCAGCTCTGGTTGTTTCAATAGGAAAGTTTGAAAGTCCCCTGTTTCACTGAAAGTTCAACTTTTCAATGCGATCCACCTGCAACAGAGCTGGTGGTGTTGGAACACAGACTGAAGCACATTTTTTATTATTGTTATTGTTATTTTTTTGGGGGGGGTTGCAGGGTGCATGGGGTTGGGTGGCTTGCCCAGGGTTGCACAGCTGGGTGACTGTTGGGTGTCTAAGGTTGGATTTGAACCTGGGTGCTCATGATTCTGGGGCCAGTGCTCTGTCCATTGTCTCACCTGGCCACTCCTACTATTATTATTAATATTAACATTTTATTTTATTTTGGTTATTTTTTGGTTTTTGCAGGGTAGTGGGGTTGGGGTGGCTTGCCCAGTTTGCACAGCTGGGTGATTGTTGGTTGTCTGGGGCCGGATTTGGGCTTGGGTGCTCCTGATTCCAGGCCTGGTGCTCCGTCCAATGTGCCACTTAACTTCCCCTATTATTATTATCTTTTTTTTTAATTTTAATTTTAATTTTTTCCTCTTTATTGCTCATGAAGGTCTATATTTTTTGGGGGTATTAAGTTTACTCTTAAACAACAATATTTTAATAATGCATAAAAAGCATCATTTGTACAAAAATAAAATAAATACATAAAAAAAGAAAGTTCATCTTTTCCCTTGAAAGAGGATGCTTAGTTTTTCTGGGTAGTTGATTCTCAGCTGTAAACCAAGATCTTTTGCCTTCTAGAATATCATATTCCAAGCCCTATGAGCCCTCAATGTAGATGCTGCCAGATCCTGTGTAATCCTGACTGTAGAGCCACGGTAGTTGAATTGTTTGTTTCTGACAGCTTTTAGTATTTTCTTTTTGACTTGGAATTTTTTGAATTTGGCTATATTCCTGAAAGTTTTTCCCTTGGGATCTCTTTCAGGAGGTGATCAGTGAATTCCCTCAATTTCTATTTTACCCTCTGCTTCTAGGATCACAGGTCAATTTTGCTGTATTATTTCCTGAAAAATGAAGTCTAGGCTCTTTTCCTGGTTGTGACTCTCAGGTAACCCAATAATTTTTAAATTTTCTCTTCTGGATCTTTTTTTTTTTTTTTTTTTTTTTTTTTTTTTTTTTTTTTTTTTAGTTTGTGCAAGGCAAGCAGGGTTAAGTGGCTTGCCCAAGGCCACACAGCTAGGTAATTATTGTGTGAGACTGGATTTGAACCCAGGTACTCCTGACTCCAGGGCCAGTGCTTTATCCACTATACCACCTAGCCACCCCCTGGATCTGTTTTTGAGGTCAGTTGTTTTTCCCAATGAGATATTTGACATTTTCTTCTAGTCTTTGATTCTTTTGGTATAGTTTTATTTCTTCCTGATTTTTCTCCAGGTCATCAGCTTCCTTTACTTCCTTTCTACATTTGAAGGAATTATTTTCTTCAGAGAGCTTTTTTATCTCCTTTTCCAGCTGACCAATTCTGCTTTTTAAGGCATTATTCTCCTCATTTTGTCTTTTGTATTGCTTTTTTCCCATTTGGTCTAAACTTGTTTTTAACATTTTATTTTCTTCAATATATTTTTGTATTTTTTTCCATTAAATTGCTGACTTGGTTCTTATGATTTATCTGCATCGCTCTCATCTCCTCCCCATTTTTCCTCTATCTCCCTTAATACTTTTCAAAGTCTTTTTTTGAGCTCATCCATAGCCTGAGTCCATTTTCTATTTCTCTTAGAGGTTTTGGATACTGAAGCTTCAACTTTGTCATCTTCTGAGTATATGTTTTGATCCTCTGTGGGACCAAAGTAATTTTCTATAGTCAGATTCTTCTTTTTCTGTTGTTTGCTCATTTCCTCAGCCTATGACTGATTTACCAACTTCTAAGGATTTGAGGTTTTTGAGGGACAACCTACAGGGACCTTAATTCCTCCAAGATCTTATGGGAGGCTCTGACTGCTCTCTTGCCTGTGTTTAGGCCCTCCCCTCTGCCCTGGAGCTCTGAGGAGGGTCCCTTCTCAGCTGTGGTGATGTTGTGGGGTCCCAGACGGCAACCTGGATCTGAATGTGGGCAAACAGCTGAGTCCTGTCCCAGGGAGAGCAGAGAGAACACTGTAAACTCCCAGGACCCCCTTACTTTCTGTGGGCTGAGAGCTCTGGACTTGCTGGGTGGCTCTTCTGACTCCTGCTACAGGTTCTCAGAGCAGGGTTGCTCTGAGGCCAGAGCTCTACTCTGATGTGGCAGAATTCTC
This sequence comes from Macrotis lagotis, assembly GCF_037893015.1. Taxonomy (NCBI): domain Eukaryota; kingdom Metazoa; phylum Chordata; class Mammalia; order Peramelemorphia; family Peramelidae; genus Macrotis; species Macrotis lagotis. Next base: position 60,288,014 of record NC_133664.1, on the reverse strand, counting down.
TCACCATCCCTTCCAGCTGTCTTTAGTGATCCCTGGTCCCAGAGCTCTGGAAACCACCCCTTGTGCTATGGACCCAGGCACCTGGCCCAGTTCCACTGTGGCTGCATCTCTTTTCAACCCCTGGTTCCAGTGAAACAGACCATTCCTGTGGAACTTCTAAGGTTTATTGGACTGGGAAATTATATCACTCAGTCTTTCTGTGTGATCTGCACCTCTAAATTTTGGCTAGAGCCATAATTTGATGACTTTTGGAGTTTTGGGAGGAATGAGTTTCTGGGAATTACTGCCTTCATGTGGCCACCTTGCCCTACTCCCTTGAAATTTCCTTGACAAAGATCCTAGAGTTGTTTGTCATTTCCTTCTCCAGCTCATTTTTACAGATGAAAATTGTATATGCAGTAAGTGTTTGAGGCTGGATTTGAATTGAATTTTCTTGATTCCAGGTCTGGTGGTCTATTTACAGAATCAAATAATTTTAAAACAACACTTGAAGATATATAAAGATAAATAAGATGCTTGCCCTCATAGAACTTACATTCTAGTAAATAAGAGGCTCTATTGACTGGCTTATATTGGTTTGTAATATTTTATAATAGTCCATTTGTAATGGAATGGTTTATAATACAGCTATTTGAGAAGCCAAACAATCTTTTGTATCTTGACCAATCAATCATCAAATCTGGTTTTAGCACTTGGATGCAAAGTACTATGTTAAGCATCATGAGGTGTACCTAAAAATATAAGAAATGGTTCCTATCCTCAGATGATGCTCTAGAACACCAGGTCAACAAAGACAATTTGAAGTTGTGAGGCAACTTGTGAGTTGAAGAAGAATCTGAAGGAGGTCAGAACTTTATACAAACATTAATCATATTTAAGAGTATTTTGATGCATAAACATTCATTCAATAGGAAATTACCAAACAACTACTTCTTATAAGGGACTGGAGAGACAAAGAGAAGATGGGAAAATAGTCCCTTGTCCTCAGGGAACTTACATTCTCCTATCACATGGTAGTGGATAGGATTGTATGTGAACTGCATGTTGACATGACTATCTGATTAGTCTGTCTCAGAGTGGAGGAGGGAATAATTCTGGAACAGTTCTGCTGCCATACATATGGAAACAGTCTCAATCCCAACCAGAATTAGGAGAGTAACCAAGTTTTGGTTTCCTTATATCCAACACATCTGTTCTGTGGGAACCTCTCTTATAGGAAAACAGCAATACATTTGCTTCAGAATTCTTCCCCAGGCCTCTTGTTTTATTTCCTTCTTTCTTTTCTTTCAATCACAAGCATTTATCTCCTGTTTTATTTTCCATGCTGCTGTGGGCTCATGATTTGTTCTCCATCACTCATTAAATCCAATGTTTTGTTTAACAATACTACTAACAAGTGGTGCTGGTTGACATTTTTTCTGGACTCCAAATATTTTTTTTAATAGGGAATGGATAAAAACTTTTTGCTGTAAATTCCTCCTCTTTTAACCCTTTTCCAACCAAGGTGAATTTTTAAAAACAGTAAAGCCTCTATTAAAAATTATTGATGTGTTTTATTTTAACATCACCTTCATGTCCAAATACATTCTTTCCTCAAAGAACCATTCCTGGTAACAAAAGAATTTTAAATAGCGAGAAAGGCCATCCAATACATCACCAAAGTCTGACAGTATTCCCAACTTGTTGGCCTTTGTATAGAATGAATGGGCTGCATTTCTTATTTCTTTTTTTAAGGGTAAGTTAGAACACTATATTCCTCAATTTCTGGCTTTATTTTTGTTTTCCAAAGAAAATAATTTTAAAACAACAATCTTGGATGTAGTTTTAGCAAAGGCAAGGTAAGAAGGAGAGGCAAATAAATTAAGCAATATTAAGTTGGTGAACTGGTTCTGACTGTGGTAGGTGACCTGGATAGTTGACACAACCTTTTTCCATCTTACAACCTGATGTGGAAAGCTGTGTTCTAACCCTGATGACTGCTTCCCTAAAGCTCTCAGGATAACACTCTGGTCCATTTTTAATCAAGTGAAACATGTTGATCTGTCTGTGACTGAGCACTTACAGCAAAATTAGGAGCTGTTATGGCTTCCTTCAGATAGTATTTATGCTTCACTCTAGGAGCTGCTTTTGTCCTGTATAAAACATCCCCACAGTAAGATTTTCAACCTTTTAGGATAGCATCTGACTCTATTAGCTCCTAAAGAGAAGAACCATAAATAACTTCACCATTCTATGCTTTTAGCCAAAGCCATCAATCATTGGGTTTTTTCCCCTTTGCCTCAGGTTGTTCTACAGCTAGAGAATTTGTTTACAAAATATGCTATTTTTTCCTTTTTTGGTAGGGGGTGGGTAGAGAGAAGTGTGTGTCTGTGTGTCTGTGTGTCTGTGTGTGTGTGTGTGTGTGTGTGTGTGCTTGTGTGTGTGTGTGTATATGTCTATGTATGTATGTATGGCATGTGTATGTTGTAAATGGAGGTACCTATTAATTTGTACCTCCCTTATCATATTTTCTGGAATCAAGACAGGACATTTTGTCAGAATATTATTAAATACTAAGTCTTGGATTCTGTTTCTAACAATAACCAAGCATGATTCCAGAAGACTGATAATGAAGCAAGCCATTCAACTCCGGGAAAAAGTTGATAGACTCAAGGTAAAGAATCAGATAATATTTTTTTCAACATGGTCAGTGAAGGAATTAGTTTGTACCTCTTCAGATCCATCACAAGTTTGTTTTCCTCCTTTTTAAATGGGGTACAGGAATAATAAGAGGAAAAATCAATTTTTGTTAACTAAAAGTAATTATTGAACAAAAAGGGTAATAGACCTTGAACTAAGTGGGCTCTATTCTTCTCAGGGAATTCTTCTTGGGAATTTTTCCAGTTAGGATGGAGGTAGGATGAAGAAAAAAAGAAGAGAGGATATATTAACTCTTTTTGTGTAAAACTTTAAAAATTTTTTTTTTTACCAATAATGCAGAAAGACAAATTTCAACATTCATTTTCTTTTTTTATTAAAGATTTTATTTGAGTTTTACAGTTTTTCCCCCAATCTTACTTTCCTCCCTCCAACCCCCCACAGAAAGCAATCTGTCAGTCTTTACTTTGTTTCTACAACATTCATTTTCTATAAGATTTTTGAGTTCCAAATTTTTTCTCCTTCTTTCCCCTTATTTCCTCTCTCTCTAAGAGGGAAAGCAATCTGATACAGATTTTACATGTGCAATTGATATTTTAATTCTTTCAGACCTTAGGGAGTCTCTGCACTAATTGGTAAGCTTATGGTTTGAAGGAGTTAATTTAGCTTATCAAGACCTTGGTGCCTTAACACTAACTTGAACTAACTTACTTGGTGAAGGTCAGACCCTTTATAAAGGCTGTTTCTGAAGTAAACATTAAGAATGTTTCAGCTTAAAAAAAAATCATATTGATGTCTTTTGCTTTTATAGACATAGTCATTTCAAGTTATGTTCTTCCATATCTCTTCTCCCCAAATGAAACCTTCTCTTATAACAAAAACAACACCTAAAATTCCAGAAAGGTCCCTTTGCATCTCTTTGAATTTTCATTGGTTTTTTTTTTCATTGGCTTTTCTTCTTTTTTTTAAGTCACAAAAGTTAAAGAAGATTCTGACCATAGATTATGAAGTAAATTAAAAGGAATTTTAAGCATTGGAAGACAATGGGAAGAAGTTTTTAAACTAGAGGCCTTGATTTTTTTTGTTCCACAAAAAAGCACCATTGTTTTTGAAAATTATCTGGGATGTCAGGCTAGGTCTGCTTTGGTCACTAATGGGTTGTTCTCCTTTGGGTAAATCATTTGCCTTCTTGGACCAGATTTATGCTAGGACGATTCTTCATTTCTGAGGTTTGCAAGCTGCTTATTTGATTCTGTTATGCTATATCCAAAGTTAGCTCCTTTTCATTGTACTGATGACAATGTAGCATATCAGCTTCACTTAAATAATATTTGCATAGTATTTGTAAAAGTTTCTGGCCCATTGAAGGTGTTATAGTAATGTTTATTCCTTCCCTTTCCCCTCAAATCAGTTTAGACCATTGAAAGTCAGCTTTTTATTCACTTCTAAGAACCTGATTTATAATACTCATATTACTTATTTTCATATAGATCTGATTCATAAGTTCTTAAGTATTTTTTAGGTTGATAAATGGAGATGGCAATTCATTTACACCTTCCGATTATATCACCTAAAATCAGATTTTTCTTATTCCTTCCAATTCTGTATTTTTTCCCTTAACAATTTTGAGGTTTTTTTTTTTTTTTTTTTTTTTAGTTTTTGCAAGGCAATGGGTTAAGTGGTTTGCCCAAGGCCACACAGCTAGGTAATTATCATGTGTCTGAGGTCAGATTTGAACTCAGTTACTCCTGACTCCAGGGCTGGTGCTCTATCCACTGCGCCACCTAGCTGTCCCTTGAGTTATTTTTAAAATTAAAATTTATTTATTATTCCAACTACATGCAAAGATAGTTTACAGCATTCAGTTTTTTTTGGTGAAATTCTGAGTTTGATCTCCTCTCCTTTCCCTTCCCCCTCCCCTTGACACTGAGTAATTTAATATACCTATATAGTGTAAACATGTTAAACATATTTCCACATTAGTAATGCTGTAAAAGACTCAATTCTATATTCCTTAATAATAAGATATCATATAGAGATTTGTTTCAATGCTTATAAATATTCCTCATTAGATATTTCTTTTGTTTTACTCTGTTTCACTCTATGGATGTTTTTCCCCTTTATCCCATAACTGCCTAACCCAGGAAACTCTGTATTAATTGGAATACAATGATAAAATCCACTCTTAGCATAAAAGTTTCCACTGAATCAATCAATAAACACATAGTCCCCAGCATTTATGTGTCCAATATTGTATTGAGTACTGCTGGGGATAGTTAGTACTTGCCTTCCAAAAGCTTACAGTGAAGTGATCTGCCTAACAATCTCCCTAATTAGTCTGGTCTAGTCACAGTCTAGTTAGGAAGACAAGACACATAAATATAAAAATGATAAACCCTAGAAATGAGAGAATATATGCCAAAGTGTGTTTTACAGAGTGCAGTGAGTAGATTTTAAAAGATGTTTTATACCTCATATACACATATATGCATGTTACATATATATATATACATATATGCACACCTATGAGTTTATGATTGTTGTTCAGTTGTTTCAGTCATGTCTAACTCTCTGTGTCCCCATTTGGAATTTTCTTAGCATAGGTACTGGGAAGATTTGCCATTTCCTTCTCCAGATTATTTTACAGATGAGGAAACTGAGGCAGACAGAATTAAAGGACTTGTTCAAGATCATACAGCTAGTAAGTGTCTGAGGTTGGATTTGAACTCAGGAATAGAAATTTTGCTGTCCAAAGGCCCAGTACTCTTTCCACTGTGCCCTATACATATGTATATGCATGTATAATTTCATTACAGAGAAAGTTACCCATTGTATTTGATTCTCTAGCAGGATTTGCAGAAAGACATAGATCAGTGGATCAGTTATGGTTGAGTGTGCTCTAGTGGACGGAGTAACTGATACCAATGAAGAAACATAACATTTGAAGTAATGATATAACCCTCCACTAAAACCAAGAAGCTTAATCTCATTTCTGCTGAAATTATAGAATAAATTATTGTTAAAAAATATTTCCATTTAGTTTTTCCAACATACAACAATAGTTTCATTTTTTGCAAGGTTTTGGAGTTTTATATTTTTCTCACTTCCTTCCTTCCCTCCCCCCTTCTCCTTGATAGAAAGCAATCTAATATAGACTCTACATGTGTAATTATGCTAAACATAGATTCATATTAATCTTGTTATGAAAGAAGAAACAAATCCAAATGGAAAGAAAAAATAAGAAAATTTTATTAAAATTAAAAAGAGTAAGTATTGGTCTGTATTCAAACTCCACAGTTCCCTTTCTGAATATAGTTGATATTTACCATCACAAGTCTTTTAGAATTGTCTTTGTGCTGCTGAAATGAAAAAGTCCATCATAGTTGGTCATCACCCAGTGTCGTTGTTAGTGGGCATAATGTTCTTGTTCCACTTAGCATCAGTTCATGTAAGTCCTTCCAGGTTTTTCTGAAATCCTGTCCCTCATAATTTCTTATAGAAAAATAACATTTCATCATAATCATATACCACAATTTGTTCAGCCATTCCCCAATTGATGGGCATCCTTTCAAAAATTACACAATATATTTCTTTTATTTATTTATTTATTTATTCATTTATCCATTCACTTATTTATTTATTTATTTATTCATTCATTTATTCATTCATTCATTCATTCATTTATTTATTTATTTATTTGTTTGTTTGTTTGTTTGTTTGTTTTGCAAGGCAATGGGGTTAAGTGACTTGTCCAAGGCTACGCAGTTAGGTAATTATTAAATATCTCAGGTCGGATTTGAATTCAGGTACTCCTGACTCCAGGGGCAGGTGCTCTATCTGCTGTGCCACCTAGCTGTCCCCAGAATACATTTTTAAAAAGGTTTTTGCAAGGCAAACGGGGTTAAGTGCCTTGCCCAAGGCCACACAGCTAGGTAATTATTAAAGTGTCTGAGACCGGATTTGAACCCAGGTACTCCTGACTCCAGGGCCGGTGCCTTATCCACTAGGCCACCTAGCCGCCCCCAGAATACATTCTTAAAGTATTGCTTAGTACCCATCTAGGAAAAGTAGTCATGATGACTAAGAGCCAGCATAGCTTCATGAAGAAAAGATCATGCCAGACTAATCTTATTTCCATTTTTTAACAGGATCATCAGATTGGCATATCAGATAAATGATATAGATATAGTTTACCTATATTTTAGCAAAGCTTTTGACAAAAGCTTATGTTATTTTTTTGAAAAGGAGATACATGGATTATAATTAAGTGGATTCATTCTTAACTGAATTGAACTCCTAAAGAGTAATGATTAATAGTTCAATGTCAGTTGGAAGGAGGTCTCCAGTGAAATCCTTTGAATCTCTGTGCTTGGCTCTTGCTGTTTAACATTCTTTATTCATGAATTTATAGCATGCTTATCAAATATGCAGATAACATAAAGGTGAAATGATAACAAACACATTGGATGGATGACAGCATCATGATTCAGAAAAGGTCTTTACAAGTTATAACACTGAACTGAATAAGAACAAGATGTAATTTGTAAGGAAGAAATGTGAAGATTTGCTTGGTCCGAACAATTCAAATGAAACATAAAGTCTAATACTTAAAAACATAAAACAGGCAGAAGGCTGCTAGGTGATTCAGGAGAAAGTAATGGGCATGAAATCTGGAAGACTTGAATTCAAATCCAGCCTCAGATTCATGTGACTGTGGACAAATCACTTGACCCTATTTCCTTCAGTTTCCTCATCTGTAAAATGAGCTCAAGAAAGAAATGGCATGGGTCAGACATGACTGAAATGACTGAACAATAACAAGAAAAACTTATTAAGAAGTAATTCATATGAAAAAAGATCTGTGGATCATGGTAGATAGCAATATAAACCAATTGGGTAATATGGTAGGTCAAAAATGTCAGACTGCATTGAGATACATTATGTTCAGAAGGAGGTAGAGTCTGCCTTGGTCAGATAATCCCTCTGGTATTAGTATATTCAGTTCTGAGAAATGTTGTTTTTATTTTTAACTAATGAGCTGTAGGGCATTCAAAGGAGACTAAGTGGGAGGATGAAAGATTCTGAGTTCATGCAGCATGAGAATCAGTTGAAGCAACTAGGGATATTGAGAAGTGAATACTTTGAGGAACCATAAGAACCAGGTTCATGTAGGAGATCTTGAACTCAAAGGGCAGAACTAGGAACAATGAGTGGAAATTGTAGCAAGGTCAACTTAGTTTTTTTTTTTTAAATCAGTAAAACTTTCCTAACAATTATCACTATCCAAAACCAGAATAAGATGCCTTTATTGGTTGTGGATTCCCCTTCACTAGAGATCTTTAAGCAAAAATTGACTACCATCTTGTCAGGAAAGTGGTGGCAAGGTATGCATAATTGTAAACAAAAGTTTCATTCCACAACTTAGCTAAGATTGGAGATTCATCACCATAGTGCTGACTATAGCAACTGGTAAGATGTGAAAGGAGTGTTATTGGCAATGATGTTGATCGTTACCAATGAAATATTATACTTTTTGAAATATTAAAGTTTCAAGTCTCAGGAGCTTTGCCATTCCAATTCCAGGTCAGATGTGACTACTAATCTGGTGCTATTAGTGTATCAAGGTACATTAATATCTTCTCTGTTTTAGTTTTTTAACCAAGATCATGCAATACATGATAATTATAAACAGGATTACTTGGAATCTCATAATAGTACTATTCTCTATTCAGTGAATCCTGCCTAAAGCAGGTCTGGTTTAGATTTCAGTTCAAGGTCTTTTAGATAGCAAAGTACCGAGATGTTTTCATTACAAAGTAGTTTCACTTACAAGGTGATCTCACTACAGGGGCAATGTCATAGTGAGAGTTCACTGTATAATACAGGTAGTTCAATCTGGTTCTTAGACCAATCAGTTTAACAATGTAGACAGCAAGGTTCTTCTCTTGGTTTTCATTTTGATTTTAATTCAAGTAAAATTTACTGTAAAAAGAAAGTTAGGATGTAGAATGGTACATTGTGTTGGAAAAACTAGGTCCAAGCTGACAATCACCTTTGTGATCCCTATTACTTCTTCACTTTCCAGATATTCTTAGTAACCTTCTTTGACTTTGTAATAGAAATCAAATATACAGTGTACTTAAATTTGATTAAGTCTTGGACCTTAGAACTGGTTTCTACCTAAACATTCTCTGGGTTTAGAGGGAAATAAAAAACAACAGCAAATTCTTATTCTATTTGTTTAGTTTTTCAAACTATGAGAGGCAATGAGGTCTTGTGAATGAATGAATGAATACATGAAAAAAAGCATTACTTAAGAGCTATAAATTTACAGCATACAAATCCAAAAGCCAGATAGTTCTTGTCCTCAAGGAACTCATATCTGAATAGAGGAGATAAGGCCATATAAGGAGCAGAGTGGTAGTCAACTAAAAGATGGTTTGATGTTATGGAGTAGGTAAATGTAGTAATGGGCTAATTGATTGACATGTCTTTTCCAGAAGCAAATGTATTAATTATTTAATGGTTTCTAAAATAAAAGAGAAAGAAAAGAATGATTCCTGGATGGCATCTGGGTCACTTAGGAAGTTGACAAGATATCTGAGGTTAAGCAAGGCTGGCTTTGGAGCTAGGCCAGACATATTGGCATTTTACCAAGTGGAGTAAGTTCATGGGACTTGGGAGTCATGAAGACCTATGCTGAAGCCAGTCTCTGATGCTCAATAAGCTATGTGTCTATGGGAAAAGACTGAGTTTCTGACAATTTACGCAACAAGTCAATCCACCCATCCATCCATCCATCCATCCATCCATCCATCCATCCATCCATCAAGTTATTTATTTATTTCAGGAGAAAATCTATAATAACAACATTGTAAAATTGAATAAATTTGAAAGAATTCCAATTTGAAAGAATCAACCCAATGTTTGACTGAGAACTGATGATGAAAAGCTATCCATCTCCTGAGAGAGAAGTAATGGATCCAAGAATGAGACCCACATCTTTTAACATGGCCAGTAGGGAAATTTACCTTGCTTGTCCATGAACATCTGCTATATGAACTTTATTCTTCCTTTACTTTTTCATCTGAGGGGTTGTGAAGATAAAAAAATAAATTCTGGATTATTAAAAATTTAAAAACTAAAAGAATGAGTAACTGAAAGAAAACATACAATGGATTGTTTTATATAACAATTCTAAGTTATTCATCAAAATAATGTATTAATGATGACTATAGTATGTATATAGAGTAAAGTTTTATGCTAAAATCCTAGGTTAACTATTCTTCCATGTACTTTGTGATCCAGTGAAACTGGGTTTCTTGCTGTTACTGGAACGAGACTCTCAATCTCCAAAATATGAATTGTTTCACTGACCATCCTTTGTACTTGGAATTCTCTCCTTCCTCTTTTCTATTTGCTGGATTCCTTCAAGTCTCAGCTAAAAATTCCACCTTCTACAGGAAGTTTTTTCTGGTCACCCTTAGTTTTAGTTCCTTTTCTCTGCTGATTATCTCCATTTATCCCATATATCTTGTTTGAGCATAGGTTGCCTGTTGTCTCCTCCGTTAAACAATGAGCTCCTTGAAAGAGGGGACTGTCTTTTGTCTTTCTCTGTCACCACAGTTGTTAGCATAGTAGCTGGGACATAGATGATACTTAATAAATTCTGCCTGGGTTCCTTAATAGCAGTCCTTTAGTTTGGTAAGTTTTCCTCTCTTCTTCTCCCCATCTTCCCATCCTGTGACAGAAGGAGAGAGATGGAAAGAGTAGCAATGTTTGACTAATAGGCAAAGAAGCTTGCCAGATTAAAAGTGAAGGACTCCTTGAAGAACTTACAGTGGCAGGAGGAAATCAGGAACAGATACCCCTTAGAGCCCTCCTCTCCTTGTCCAGGAGTCTAGAAATAGACAGCTCCTGTGGATGATTAAGCAGAAAGAATGGATCAAACCTGAAGATGGTGAGGGAGAAGACCTAGGAAGGCAGAGGGAGGCAAGTTACCTTTAGTTTAAAACAATTCACAGTAGAACCAAGGTAACTTAGAGGAGAAGGAGGAATTTGAACCACAATAATAATAATAATAATAATAATAATAATAATAATAGTTAGTATTTCTATATTATCTACCATGTGCCAGATACTTTACAAATATTATCTCATTTGATACTCACAAAAACTCTTGAGAAGTAGTTGCTGTCATTATTCCCATTTAGACTTAAGGAAATTGAAGTTTTGTCAATTAGACTGAGACCAAGTTTTCCTGATTCTGAGCCAGTTGCTATATCCACAGGTTCATTTAGTTTTGTTACTATTCACAAGGAGAGGAGGAGAATAGATGCCAATGGGGAGTAGCTTATGTGTGTGGTAACTCATAGTGGGATGCCTCCAGTCATGGAACCATGCAATGGTTTCTTAACTCCAGTGGAACACCCAATCACTTCAGGGCTCAAAATTATGTAGCACTGTAGACAGAGATAGTTAGCCACAATATGTGCCACCATCCAGAGTGGAAGAAAGTAGTTGGGCACCATATTAAGGGCTGACAAAAAGAGGCAAAAGACAGTCTCTGTCCTTAAGGATCTCACAATTTAATGGAGTAGCATAGTTATAGAGCAATATTGTTGGAACTGATGATAGGAGAGTATTTTCAAAAATTGTCTCATAAAGAGTGAGGAATGAGTGGAAGGGACAAGGGTAACTTAAATCTAACCATCCTGTCCAGTAAGAGGCTAGAGGAAGTCTCTATTAGCCTTGGCATGCATGCATCCTGGGTACTCTTGCCATACCAGTAGTTATACCAGTCAAACCAGTTTTCCTAGGGTCACAGATTTCCTGGCTTTGCAATAACCTCTTTAAGGAAGGCAGTTGGACAGATCACCAATGTCAGAGGAATATTTGATGCTGGTAAATGAGATAATGCATGCAAAACACTTGGAAAACCTTAAAGTTCTATATAAAAAAACATTTTTTTCAAATTAAAGGACCAGGTGTGAGATTTGCCCACAGTAAGACCATGGTTTCATCTCTGCTCTCGGTGTAATTGCTCTCCCTCTGCCAAAGTCCAAAGCCTCCCCTCTCTTAGTCTTTCTGCAGTGACAGCTGATCCTGCTGCCTGTGATGGCATGGTAGGAATGGCTTCTGCTGAGTGCATATGGGTTTGTTTTTTCCCTGCCAGGCACCTGTGTCCCAGAGCCCAAGTAATCACTGCTGCCCTGGCAGTTGCCTTTCATTCAAGATCTGTCATCAGTGAACATCTACAGCTGCAATTCATGTGGAAGAACAAGGAGGACAAGACTGGTCACGACACTGAAAATCATGTAAGTACAACCCATGGGTTGATAATGAAAAATCGTCTTATATTTTGCTCAAACTGGAACCCTGTGTTTTTGGCCTTCCTGGTGTATAGTTTTGATTGATCTTGTAACTTACTCAGACTCTTAATTTGTACTATATTAATTAACCTGAATAAGGTAGCTAAGTGGCACCAGTCTGGAGTCAGGAGACCTGAGATCAAATTTAGCCTCAGATATTTACTAACTGTATGACTCTGGGCATGTCACCTAATTCTGTTTGTCTCAGTTTTGTCCTCAGTAAAATGAGCCAGAGAAGGAAATGACAAACTGACCCCAAGAAAACCCCAAATGGGGATCAAAAAGGGCTGGACACAACTGAAATGACGAAACAACAGCAAAGTTGGCCAGAAGTATGCCAATCCCAGATCTATCTGAAAGAGCAAAAAGTATGACAAATTGACTAGAGGCATGTTGGTCTTGGATATGATAAAAGAGTTGAAACACAACCCCAAGGAAAAAGAGGAACAGCTAAAAGTTGTTCTGTGATGGAGGAGAGGCAATAGAGGATGCCAATGATGGAGGCAGATGCAATGTAATGGAATAGCAGAGCTCACAAAGGGAGCGAAAAGCTAAAAAAATAGCCTTGCTATGGCAGTGGAAATCACACATCAACAGAAGGAAGGGGGGGAGAAAGACTGGAGCAGTAGGGAACCCCTGAGACCTGGAAGAGGAGCCAACATCATCAAGCAACAAAACACTGAAGGAACAAGTGGAGGATTAACAAGGTTGAAATTGTCACTTCATTGATTATGAAGGGCCCTGTAAAATTTGAGGTGGACTCTTTTGTTTTGATTCTGAGTTCTTTTCCTGAATAAGGGGGTCTCGGTCCAGGGCTGTACCGGAATTGACTCTATAGTCTCTTGGAGAACATGGAGCCCATCAGAAGGAAATGTTGCTTGATTCTCGGGTTTTTCCTAACATGGAAGAGTGACTCAATATGGAATAACGTTCAAGTAGGAAATATTGTATGGTCGCTGAGGGAAGGGGGTGTCACCAAAAAAGGAAAGAAGGTTTTCTTTCTTTCTTTGGGGTACAATTTGTGTTCTTTATTCTTTGCTAAAACTGGCTCCATATTTGAGATCTTAGCCTTGGTACTTGAAAAGGAAGTAAAGGTACCTCTTTTTGTGGTGGTGGGGGGGCAGCACCTGTCAAGGTTTCCATAGCCACCATAGTCTGAGTAAACTACAAGGTGAGAGCAAAATGAGCCAAAATTTCTCTGGGTGGAAGCAAAAAAGAAAAAAAAAAGAGTTTTTGAGAATTTGTCAGAGATCCCCTCCCTTTTCCCTCCCCTTTCCACTACAATTGTATCCAGGTTCTCCTATCAGGAGTCATGCTCTGATGCCAAGGTTATGTGCAATTTATCTTTTAGGCACTCAGCTCTATCCCTGTTAACCTTGGAAATTCTAAATGAATTCTTGGAGGTTTCATACAAAACTCATGTAAAATATAATGTTTTAGTTTTAAGTGTTCAAACCACTTTAAGGCCATTTTCCCCATTTGCTTTCTTAACTATTTGATAAGGTTCATGAAATGAACTAGTCCTTCAAATGTTGAAGACTTGTGGATTTATGCCCACTTGGAAGCATTTCTATTCTAGGAATGTCAAAGCTGGCGACCTTTTGGATGTTAATTTGTTTCTCCATCTGTCCCATACATTCAGTGTAGACATGGGGAATGGATTTGAGCCTATTCAGCCTTTCCTTTTTGCATTGCCAACCTGATTGCTATAAAGAAAAGCCCCTCCCACCCTGTATATTGGACTTCTATGCTTCTGTAATAACACGTATATTTTGTGTTAGGTACTAGGGCTTCCATGCCCAAGTTCTTTCATTAATGCAGAAGCCACTTTGGTCAAAAACCCCATGTTAGAGATCACTACAGAATTCAAAATCTGAAATCTCAAAGACATACAATTTTCATAGGAAGTAGTTAAAAGCTCAGATGTTGCTGCATCAGTGCCCCCTGGCCCCACCCCACGCATACAGAACTCCCTCTTTCACCCCTCCCCACCAGTTAGCATAATTACCGTGTTCCACTGGCCCCTGCTGAGATGGACAAATGGTGCCAGAGGTTAGCATCCCGGTTAGCAGGCTCTGCCAGGGGGTAAGAGAGTCAACAAGCTGGGGGGTGGGGGGAGGCAGAATATAGTCTGAATAAAAAGTCAGTTCAGGGAAACCACAGATCAGATGAGTAAACTCAATTAAGAATTTGAGACCAGAAATTCAAACAAGTCAAGAAATACCAGATCTGGGGGGGCTCGACTTGAGTTTTACAAGTGGCCCACCCAGGATATTAATAGGAAACAACACAGGGAAGGAGCTTTGTGAACATTATTTGCTTTATGAAAGGATAATACTCTTGACATCAGTATTTATAGCTAGCAGAGTGTTGGCCACCTTCCTCCTCTCTTCTTCTCACACACTCAGTTGAAGGTGCTGCAACTGTGGGCTCTGACTGTAATCTTTAAAGACAACCCAAGAGGAGGAGGATTTTTCTATTTTAAAAGGAGAATGGGGTTAATGGAAGTTTCATTCTTATGTTATACTATTAATCACCTGGGTGTAGAAATTAGGATATTCAATTTGGGAATTTGTAGTGTTGAGAGACTTATTGCTTCTTTGTGACTTTGATAAACCAGATTAATGACTTTAGGGATGATATAGTACAACCTCCTAATTTTACAGATGAGGAAACTGAGGTTCAGAGAAATTAAATGAGGGTCAAATATCCAGTGTCTCCTACATAATTTTTCAATATTTTGAGTACATTTTTCAATAAATTTTTCAATATTTCATTACTGTTTCATATTATTTTATACTGTTACTCTATTTTAGTCAAACTGGCTACTAGCTCTTCTTTGTATCTGACATTCTTTAGCCCATCTTTTTGCCTTTGCATAAAGAGGTCTCCCACATCTGGAATACACTCACCTCATGGAAGCTTTAATTTTTTTTTCAAACCATAATTTGGATGTTACCTCTTATATGAGATCTTTCATGATCTTCATGGTTATTTTTTTTTTTTGCAAGGCAAATGGGGTTAAGTGGCTTGCCCAAGGCCACACAGCTAGGTAATTATTAAATGTCTGAGGCCAGATCCAAACTCAGGTACTCCTGACTCCAGGGCCGGTGCTCTTTCCACTGTGCCACCTAGCTGCCCCTAAATATAACTTTTTTTATCTTCATGGTTATTAATATTCTTCCCCACTTGAAATTCCTTTGTGTCACTTTAAACTATCATTTCCTTTCTATTTACTTATTTGCAAATTGTAGTCCCCCAGGATAATGTTAACAACTTGAGGCTAGTGACTGTTGCATTTTGTCTTTTTATTGTCAGTGTCTGAGCACATTAGCTATACAATGAATATTCCTTGAATTACTCAAAATAATCCAGCTAGGAAATATTGGGATTAAGATTTGAAAGCAGTTCCTCTAAACCCAATATCACACCTTTTTCATTATACCACACTGGACCCCTAAGAGCAATAGATGAAAAATCAACCTCAAGTAGTTCTGATATGTGTGTGTATGTATACTATATATATGTATACACACATACACACACACATATATATATGTTTATGTATTATATATTTCTATATAAAATTATAAATTTATATAATGCCTATTATGTACAGAGTATGATACTTTGCCCTGGGAGATACCATGATAAATAAGATATGGTTCCTGCCTTCATAGTGCTTACAAGGAATACTTTCACAAATGATCACTAGGATGATGTCTAGCTGCAAGTTAGACCTTGCATGACATATAAATTGCCCAAGTTGAGATATTAAGAACTCACTGTGGTTTGTGGCTGTAGTTCCTAGCAAAAGCTGCTTATTTGTAGGTCAAGATTTCAAGAATAGGCACAGACAGAGCAGCATCCATAATATATTATTTTTGGTCTTGTAAATTCTCAGGGAACTGTGGATGATGACAGTCTAGGCAAGGCTAGAGATATTGCCACATTTGTAATTCAACACAATTCCAACTGTTGTACATGGAATGACATACTGAACAATGAGATGCTTGGCAAGTATTATTGGCCAGTTGCCCCAACAATCTGCTGCGGGGCATCCTTAGTAGTCTGTCCCATTCTTTCAGTCTGACCATTTTCTAGAGGGTGATGACATATGATGGTGACACTCTAGATAGACTTCCTGCCCATAAATACATTAACGTCAGCAGAGTCACATGTGGCTGGCACATGTGCTTAATAAATATCGATTGATTGATTAAAAATTGATTTAAAAACTGAAGAACTAGAATGGTAGCAAGGATTTGTAGTGGAGCTAAGTATATGGAACCATATTGGAAGTCTCTCATATTCAATTTCCTTCCACAATATTCCAACTAAATCAAAAAAGAATTCTTATCCAATAGAGTTGTAAATAAGTTTTTTTTTTGAGCTAAGGATAGGTAGAAAGAAAGACACCCTCAATTTAGGGATTCAGGAACAGAATAAAGGCAAATAGACAAAACCCTGGGGACACTAGCAGAGGCTGCTGCTGGGAGGACCCCAGGTATGGGGCAGGTCAAGGAAGAAGCTAACCCAAACAAACCAAAAATTTACAAGTACTTTTGGAACCCCAGGATAAAATCCCAGTTGCCCTGCTGTTGCAATAGATTTATTGATGAAGACTGTTTGGTCATTTTTTTTTTCTTTTTTTAGTTTTTCCAGGCAATGGAGTTAAGTGACTTGCTGAAGGTCACACAACTAGATAATTATTAATTATATAATTATTAATAATTCAGATTTGAACTCATCCTCCTGACTCCAGGGCCAGTGCTCTATCCACTGCACCACCTATCTGCCCCTATTTGGTCATTTTTTATGGCAGATTGGAAAGGAAAATAGGAAGACAGGAAGGCAAGGCCCCAGTGTTATTTTTTTGGTTTTGTTTTTGCAAGGCAATGGGGTTAAGTGGCTTGCCCAAGGCCACACAGCTAGGTCATTATTAAGTATCTGAGACCGGATTTGAACCCAGGTACTCCTGACTCCAGGGCCGGTGCTCTATCCACTGCCTCACCTAGCTGCCCCACAAGGCCCCAGTGTTAAGTGTTCATGAGTATTATATCATTTTATCCTTACAAGAACCCTGGGAGGAAGGTGCTATTATTATCACCTTCACCTTGCATGTAAAAAAATTGAGGAAGACAGAGATGACTTGAATCACTTAAGTGACTTGCCCAGGGTCATACAGCTTGTAAATACAGGGGATTTGAATGCAGGCTTTCTTTTCTCTACCCATTGTATCACTTAGCTGCTGAGATACTAACTAAACTATAACTATACAATAAACTGCAGTTCATCAAAATCATTTGTTAACTGGTTAAAAGTAGAAAAGAAACCCAATTGAATAAATAAGATAAGGGAGACTCAAATAATGAAATTCAACAATCTAAGATTCAATAAACTCTAAAACATAAATTATTTGGGAAAGAACTTTTTTGGTATGAATTTCTTAGAAAAGTATAAAGCAGTCTGGCAGAAATTTGACTTAGATCAATATATCACACCAAATTCTCTAATAAATTCAAAATAGGGGTGGCTAGGTGGCGCAGTGGATAGAGCACCGGCCCTGGAGTCAGGAGTACCTGGGTTCAAATCCGGTCTCAGACACTTAATAATGACCTAGCTGTGTGGTCTTGGGCAAGCCACTTAACCCCATTGCCTGGCAAAAACCTAAAAAACAAACAAACAAACAAACAAACAAATAAATAAATTCAAAATAGATTTAT
This sequence comes from Macrotis lagotis, assembly GCF_037893015.1. NCBI lineage: Eukaryota > Metazoa > Chordata > Mammalia > Peramelemorphia > Peramelidae > Macrotis > Macrotis lagotis. The sequence goes on along the minus strand of NC_133664.1, from coordinate 60,270,280 downwards.
AATCTTAATAGTAAAGATCAGATCCTAAAAACAAGTAGAAGAAGAGTGTATCACATGATTCATAGTCCAGGATAGGAGATAATAACAGTAATAATAATAATAGTAATAATAATATTTGTCCTTCAATTTTGAAGAAGACCACAACATCAAGGTGATGATGCCATGACAAGCACCAGCCTCACTTTCTCCTCCAGGGTCATCTGGGTTCAATGGCTACATATGAATCAGGATGATTGGAGATGGCCCTGGATGTGGGGAAATCAAGGTTAAGCAACTTGCCCAAGGTCACACAGATAGTAAAAATCAGAATTCTGGATTTGAACTCTCATCTTCCTGTTTCCAAGGCCAGTGCTCTATCCAATTCACCATCTGGCTGCCCTGGATAGGAGATATAGTCTTGAACAAAGATACAGGTAATTACAAAAGATAAAATAGATACTTTTAATTACATGAAATTGAAAAGTTATTATAATAAAATTTATGCATTTCAGATAAGAAAAGTTGTAGATTAGAAAAAAATTTTTTGTAACAAATATCTCTGAAAAGTGTTTAGTACCCATAAACAAACATATATGTCAGATCAAAAGTGATTATAAAATATACATGTGGTCAAAGGATATGTATGAACAATTCTCAAAAGCATGGTGAACTATTAACAAACATGCTCCAAATGACTAATGATAATAATAATAATAATAATAATAATAATAATATAAATGCAAATCTAAACAACTCTGAGGTTTTACCTATACCCAGCAAATTGTCAAAGAAAAATATTGAATAAGGAGGAATGGTCAAGGCTGGAAATACATATTTAGGAATTATTTGGAAAGAAGTGGTAGTTGAATCTGTAGGAACAAATGAGTTTACCACAGGAGAGAATGTAAAAAAAAAGAAAGAAAAGAGGGATAGCCTGGGGTGGGGGGAGAGGACACACTCACTTTATAAAGTCTGGAAGACAATAGGGAACCATCAATAGAAAAGAAACATATAGAGAGGGAAAGGGAGAGGGCAGCACACACTCTCTGAAGTTGAGGAAAAAGAGTATCTATGAGGGAAAATCAATAGAATAATGGTAAGAAAAAGTCAAAGAAGATGAGGAAGGGATTCAAAGTATTTGCCTGCAATTACTAACCATGCCTCTCAATCTGAGTCTTCATCTTAGCTGAATTTTTCTTTGTCTTAGGCATGACAACCATTAGTTAAAGCTTTGGGCTGGGTCCAAATGGAGTCTCAATTTCTTGGAGAACACACTTGGAGAACATATTTCCCCTGGGAGATTTTGACAAATGCTTGCTCTCATACTGTTCCATTGGTATTCCCTTGGACACTGATTCCATATGGAGTCAATCAGTCCCTTCTTAAGAAAATTTTGTGTTTTTATCTAACTATGGGTGAAAACTTCTCTATTAAAGAGTCATATGGGGCGGCTAGGTGGCGCAATGGATAGAGCGCCGGCCCTGGAGTCAGGAGTACCTGAGTTCAAATTGACCTCAGACACTTAATAATTACCTAGCTTTGTGGCCTTGGGCAATCCACTTAACCCCATTGACTTGCAAAAAAACTATAAAAAAAAGTCATACTATTAGATACACACATGGAAGTTTCCAGCAAAATCACCTGAGTAGTTGTCATTGTAATCTTAGCTTTATGAGAAAATACATGGAAGACATTACATTGGTCATTAAAGGAACATACCAGTATCATTATCTATCTTGTACTCATTGTTAATAATGAATACTACTGTCTTAATATTGCAGTATCCTGAGGCATCTTGACACTGACCCTATGAATATAATGCAACATCAGAGCTTTACTGACAAATGAATGAATAGCACCACCTGATTCCAAATCATATGAACAGCTTCTCTGTTTCCTACTGATGAGTTTTAAATGGCACTTTCCTCTTAGATTGGCCCCTCTTTTTGCAGAATCTACACTGAATAATCAGAAACCAGGTAGTCTATGTAGTGCTCTATAGACTGAGTATAGACTGGGATGTCTGAAGTATTTTGCAGATGTTATGATACATGTATTTCTTTAGCTCCTTGTTCTCCTTTACCCATAAGCTTTGTGATTTATATATTTATGTGATGTTTAAATGTTGCAATGTTTCTCGATAGTTTTTTCCTAATGAAGAATTTGGGTATGTCTGAAAGAGAGGAATGAGAAAGAACACAAAAGGGTTAGTTCGGTCAATTACTCCATTAAGAAATAATTCATTTAGCAAATATAAACCCTCATTGTATGTAGAACACTGTGTTAGGCACCAAGAAAGTTGAATTCATAAGTAAAATGTAATTCTTTGGCCTTAAGATTTTAATCTAGTAAGGGGAATGAATATTTGAAGAAGAAATAATTATTGACAAATAGATTAAGTGAATGTACTAAGTGTTTGAAGGATCAGGTTTATCAGTAGAATGGGGCAAAATCATAGGCAGATTATACCCAAATCTGGGGTAGTGTGTTTCCCTCCAAGAGAACTCCATATTCTTTGGTACTCTGTTAGTGAACCCTATCACAGGCTATACCACCCCTGGCTCTTTTTGTCACGGCATTCATTTATTGGAACCCACATCTTATTCCATATCCCTATTCCCACAGGGGCAAAAGATGGACTTTCTGGACTCTCTCCATGCAAATTTCATTTGAGGCTTAACTCTGTGAGATAGATACTACAGGTATCACATCTTTATTTTACACCAGGAAGAAACCGACTCAGAAAAGGATGAGGTACTGTCTCTTGATCACATAACAGATGAATATTCAGGGCAGAATATGATATCGGATTTTTTTTTATGTTTTTGCAAGGCAAATGGGGTTAAGTGGCTTGCCCAAGACCATACAACTAGGAAATTATTAAGTGTCTGAGGTCAGATTTGAACTCAGGTACTTTTGACTTCAGGGCCAGTGCTCTATCCACTGTGTCACCTAGCCACCCTGATTTTGGGATCTTTTTGATTCAAAATCTAGCATTCTGTCCAATAAAGTCTCTCTAAAGACGTAAAGTAAAAGGAAACAATTATATAATAATCACTTATATAGTACTAATTATAGGAACGTTATTCATCCAGGGGAAGGGGTTCAGACTTAACTTGCAAAATCCTTTGCACTTATTCCTTTTTTTTCCTTAGACAAGTAAATAGGATGTTGAATGTGCTGATGTCAATATTTGGGATACCTTGGTAATTCAACAAATATTTATGTTGGCACATTGGATAGCTCGCTTGACCTGGAATCAGGAAGACTCACCTTCTTGAGTTTAAATCTGGCCTCATATACTTACTAGCTATGTGACTCTGGGCAATTTATTTATCCCTGTTTGCCTCAGGTTTCTCCTCTATAAAATGAGCTGGAAAAGGAAATGGCAAATCATTTTAGTGTCTTTACCAAGAAAACCCCATATCATGAAAACATGGTAATGAAAAATCAGACATGACTAAAATGACTAAACAACACAATGTGCAAAGTACTGTCCTAGGTGCTGAGAAGATAAGGTCAAAATAAGAACCAGTGTCCTTGAGGAGTTTATATTTTATTAGGGGTAGTACTCATAAAAAGAAAAGTAAATAAGAGTAAATTGAGGAAAAAGCAAGCACTCGTAGTGACAGCCATAACTAGAAAGCCAAGAATCTAGGGGAAATTGAGTTCGTGAGCACACAGGATCATAGATTTAAAGCTAGAAGGGGTTTCTGAGATCACTGAGTCCAATTCCCTCCTTTTAAAGATAAGGAAACTGAGGGTGAGAGAAATTAAGTGACTTGTCCAGGTTCAAACAGTTAGAAAGTGTCCAAGACAGGATTTGAACTCAGGTATTCCTAATTCCATGCCATTCTTAGTAGCACAAATAACAGCACAGTCTTGTCAGGAGAGGGGGTAACTCCTCCCCAGCTGAAACCTGGGAATGTTGGTCAGTGCAGGAAAGAAACCTGCTTTTTGGGGGCCAAAGTGGGTGCCACTCTACCCCAGAGGTCAGCACCCTGGAAAAAGTTCTGTTTGCTCTCCATCAATCCTAGATCTACTAATGAGAAAGGGGTAAGAAAGGGAGAAAGATCTGGTAAGGCTTTGCATAGGACATAGCATCTTAGCAGATCTTGAAAGAAGCAAAGTATTCTTGATTGATGATGATGATGGTGGTGATGATGATGATGATGAATCCGACAAATATGAACAGAAATGTACATTTGCCTACACAAAGAAGAGGAGAAAAAAAGAGAACTGCAAATGAATATCTCTACCATGTACAGAAATCAAGAATTCTAAGGGGTGGAAATGAGGAGGAGGCACATTCCAGACAAGGAGGATGACTTATGGGAAGGCATGGAGTTGGGAAATCAAATGCTGATTTTGGGGAGCAGCCAGTACACCAGTCTAGTTGGAATGCTGAGTGCATGAAGCTGAATTATATAAGATAATGTTGGAAAAGTAGATTGTAGTCAGAGCGTAGAGGACTTTAAGTACCAGACTAAGAAGTTTGCATTTTATCTCAGAAATAATTGGGAACCACTGAAGATTTTTGAGCAGCAGAGTAACAATGTTTATATATATATATATATATATATATATATATATATATATATATATATATATATATCTTAAGAACAAATAGCTGGGTTTCTGTCTAAAGGATAGAATCCTGAAGAGCCTTGATGCAGGGATGTTTTTCCATGGAAATCCATGGGAATCTCTCTCCTTATCTCATATCTCCCACTAATGCATCTTATTTATTTATGAATGAAACCCACCTGCTCAGTTATGGGGAATTATGCCTAAATTTAGTGCATAAAGACAATGATCTCATTTATTTTTTAGTCCCTACTTGAGAGCAATTCATTTTTAGTAGCTGTAATTTGCATTGTAATGCTTTCATATGTATGTGTATATATATATATATATATATACTTTATATATATATATATGAAATTTCAGATTAAAAATAGAAAAGAACTTCCTTCCTTATATAAAAATTTTGTCTTGATTACCAATGTTGGTGCTATTGGTACATTTTTTGTAAAACAAGGGTTTTTGATCCTAAAGCTAGAAAATGGTAATTATTAAGTATCTGAGGCCGGACTTGAACTCAGGTACTCCTGATTCCAGGGCTGGTGCTCTATCCACTGCACCACCTATCCGTCCTGGGATAGAAGAATTTGATGCTCCCCACAAACCATAGAACCCAGAGGAGTAATTGACTGAAGGAAATCTGGGTAATGAAGTCAAGTTCATCTAAAATTGCTTTGTATCGGGGCAACTAGCTGACTTCATTATGGAAAACCATATGGGAATAATTTAACTATTTTCTCTTGGAAAAGGCAATTTTTGATGTGAACTAAAGGGCAGATGTAGAGGCATCATTTAACACTAACATTTTGGCAATCTCTTTTTTTACCTTTAGTAAATTCCAGATAAATCCTGGATGAGATAGGATCAGAAGAGAGTTTGGAACTAAGGAAAGGAGGTGAAACTTGAGAGATAAGAGTTACAAATAGGGTGGAGCAGCCAGGGTTTTCCCCAGGAAAGCAATATTTAAATCCCACTTGAAATCCTTCAGCAGAAATAATATTATAGAATCAGAGATTTAGAACTAGAAAGGACCTCAATGCCATCTAGTGCAACCTCATTTTATAAATGAGGCCCAGGAAGGCCATGACGTGCCCATCTTTACACAAGTAGAAAGTATTAGAGACAAAATTTAGTTTGTTCCACTTTATCACAATGCCTCAACTGAGCTTAGCACCTAGAAAACAAGGTAGAAAACAGAGATAATATATGGCCGACTTTCTTTCCCACATAGTGTACCCCAGTTGAGTCCCTCCATGACCCAATCAGAACTGGCCCCCTTGTAATGCACCAGACAGAAAGCTCTTGGTTTCACCATGACTTGAGCATGTGATATGAGGGTATGTTTCAGGTTAAAGGGTCTACCTCTTCATATGCCCAGGTGCAAAAATCTTAAGTAATAGCCCCAAGGATGGGGAAAATGCTCCCAACTGAACTTGCAAAATATTAAATACCAAACCAAAGATAATTTCTTTTTTTAATCATATAAATATTTTGTTTTCCAATTACATACAATGGTAAACAAAGTCAATATCTACAGGATACCCATAGTCATGTCAATCAGAAAATAGTCGTGGTTGTATGTATATGTAGCTAAGCGATCATGCATTTAATATTACTACAATAGAAATCTTTGAATGAATTCCTCCTCCTAAGGAGAAGGGTCTAAGTAGCTGGGGAGCTGTGGTATTCTTGGAAACCTTGCACTGGTTACTATCCCATAGCAATGGGAACCTCTAGTTTCAAAAAATTCCCACAATTAAGGAAAAACATATATTCATGCAAGAATTTTGCCTCTAGGGAGATTAATTTCATATTTAGTAATACTAAAAGTAAAATAAAAATAGAAAATCGAGTGATTCACAGAGTTAAAAAAAATCATAGTTCTTCTCAGTCGTGTTCAGGCAAAGACCATGGAGAAATCATTTTATTGCTTTTTTATAAAAAGGTTTTCATGAACCACGGTGGAAAAATTCTGACTATTTGCCACAGGGGCAGAATTTGGCATATGCATGCACCAGCTTAAAGAGAGGGTTTGAGGGGCTCAAGCTAACCCTTGTTGGGTATGGGAAGTGAAATTTAATCTCTGACCTCTTGTCTCATTGTGCAGCCAACGATCCAAATACACTGACCTAAAATTTCCACGGTGCTGTGATTTGTTGGCCGCCCTGGACTTTCTCCATTGTTACTGCAGCTGTCATTGTGGGGGAAGGGGCTTTCTGGAGTTCAGACTTTTAGAGACGAAAGAAGCAAAAAACAGCTCAAAGAGTTGATTATGTGTGGACTGCTGACAGAGCTGTAAGCATTCTCTAGTCACTAGCTCTGAAATATTTGGAAGCTCCATGATTTCAAGGGAATTTTCTTTTGAGAATACAAAACACTCTCACCCAGAGTCTGAGCTATTGGGCAGAATACTGAACTACACCCTTGTCAATCAACACTTTTTTTCTTGATTGACAGATGTCCAACCACTGTGCTAGGTGTTGTGGAAGAAATAAAAGAAATATAAGAAAGGGTCCCTGCCCTCAAGGAATTTACAATCTATTTCAGAGACATAATTAGAGAATTATAAAAACATTATAGTGTGATTTCTATTGTCAGCTTTATTTCTATTTTGCTGATTTGATTATCACAACAACCCCAGGGGATAGGCTGGACAAATGGTGCTACCTTAAAGACCTGGTGATTTGCACAAGATAAGACTACAATTTAAGGGAGAAAGGGAGGATTTTAGTTTAGGGTCTTGTAATCCTAACTCTCCATAGAGGCTACCCAGGAGTACAACCCCAGGGAGGTGGGGGATAGTTAAAAAGCCTCAGGGAGTCCAGCCCCACCTCTGCTCTGCTTCCTGGCTTGATTACTGGTGAATGGTTTTAGATTACTCATTCCTAGCAGTACTCTCACACTTTGACTTCCTCCTGTACTTCCCCATCTTAACACCTTTTGGCAAAAGACCTCAGCTTTGAACCAGACCCGTCCGGGCTCTTAGCTATGGCCACCTACCAGCCTCTGTCCACCGCTCCACACTGTGTCACACAGACAGATATAATTTAAGGACTCCCAGTCTTTTTAAGAATGATGAACCTCATTTTGCAGCCCCCCACAGGACAGTAATTGTTGGTCTAGTATCCTTTGATAAAATACACAAAAACCAGAAGCTCCTCTAAATGCTTTATTACCATGATAGCATCTACATTAGCAAAAATTAATGACTAAAGGGGCGGCTAGGTGGCACAGTGCATAAAGCACCGGCCCTGGACTCAGGCGTACCTGAGTTCAAATCCGGCTTCAGACACTTAATAATGACCTAGCTGTGTGGCCTTGGATGAGCCACTTTACCCTATTTGCCTTGCAAAAGCTAAAACAACAACAAAAAAACTAAAAAAAATTAACTAATAAAGAAATACATTAATTGGCTTATTATGCATTAATACATATTTATAGATTCACATGGGTTTGAGGAGCCCTTGAAATAGCACCATGGAGCCAGCCGTTCCAGTATTTTTGTTTTTAAGTTTTTGCTAGTCAATGGGGTTAAGTGGCTTGCCCAAGGGCACACAGCTAGGTCATTATTAAGTGTCTGAGACTGGATTTGAACTCAGGTACGCCTGACTCCAGGGCCGGTACTGTATCCACTGCGCCACCTAGCCACCCCCCATTCCAGTATCTTTAATCCAATAATTTAATACTGAAGTCTGTGATAGAGAAAATACATGCCATAGGAATTCAGAGAGGATCAAAACAAATAATGACTAGAAGAAAGCTTTAATAAAAGAGACAGGGCTTGAAAGATGAATATAGCTTGAATGGGTGTATAAGACCAGGGGATGCATTTTAGGAATGGGAACAAAGGTTTTTCCGTTTTCCAAAGAGTTTTGAGAATGTGGTTATGGTAAAACCTTTGTTTTCTTCCTTTTATCTCTTGTGCTTGGAATAGAAATTTCATAAATGTCTGTTTATTATTTCAGTTTCCTCAATACAGAAGAAAAAGAGTTGCCAAGAATCTTTCTTCCATTTGGGAAGTTTGGTAACTCTTTTTTTGGGGGTAGAGAACAAGGGAAGATAAAAATAAATGCTTGTTAATTGAAAACAATTTTAAATTGAAAGCAAAATTGTCCATTTAACCAGGTTAAATTTACATGAGAAAAATGGACCTTCACCCTGGTTTCTCTCATACAAAAAGTCTTGTTTATTTCTTTTATAATCGGTCTTGGATCTGGCCTTTATTTTCCCATCTTTATCATCTCCTGCCTGGATTATTTCAATAGTCTCTTAACTGGACTTTTTGTCTCCGGGCTGCCCCATTTCCATTTCATTCTGCATATTGCTGCCTAATTGAACTTCCTCTAAGGAAAAGCAGTGATTTTTTTTTATTCTGGTGGGAAGTTGACTCTTTTCAGTCTTCACCACTCATCCAGCCTCCATGATTTTCATGGAACATTAGGGGTATAACAGGGGTGGGGAACTTAGGTCTCCTTATTAAAGCTTCTTTTCATTTTAAAAAGTGGAACTCCTGAGGTGACTTGCCCAGACTGAGGATATGACAGGTATTAAAAGGAATTTCTTGGCCATAACTCAGAGAAGGGATGAATAAAATCCAAAAGACAAAGAAATTAAAGCTGGTCAACTGGAGTTTGCATAAAAATGGAGCCAAACCCTCACTGAGATGCTCCTGGTCTCAATCAGGAACAACTTTTAAACCCCAGAGGGTTGACCTCTTTAACCTCCTGCCTGGACATAACAAACCTCAAAGCACTGTCCCATAGGGAATCAAAGAGGAGAGGCTTCTGTCAATTCTAGGCTAAGTGTCCCTGCCCCTGTTGAAAGGGAACAGTAGCTCTTCAGCCCAGAAGAGCATTGTAAAAGGTTTTGTTTTTCTTCTTCTCTCCACCCCTATGAAGGGCAGTGGGGAGCAGGGTGGAGGAGTAGGCATAAGGTTGTCAAAACAAGGAGGGAAAGAAGAAAAAAGAGAGCCAGACCTAGAGTAAGGCGGGGGGGGGGGGGGGGGGGGGGGGATGAAGGGAGGGAGAGACAGAGGAAGGAAATGTAAAGAAAGAGGGTCATTTTTTTTGAATACCCAGAAAAACTAGGTATGATGGTGCATGGCTGTGATCAGTGTTACTGAAGAGACTGAAGCTAGTTTTGAGGTAAGGAGTTCTGAGCTGTAGTTCATCAGATGCCTGTAGTAAGACTTGCACCAAATGGTGAACATTGAGATGGATGATGGCAGCAGAGGTGGTGATGGTATAGGCTGCCTCAGGAGTAGCAAACCAGCTCAGGATGGACAGAAAACAAGTTAAAGTTTCTGTGTTGAACAGAAGTGGAACAAAGTCCATGAGTGACTACGACACTTTCAGTCAGGGTTAAGTGGCTTGCCCAAGGCCACACAGCTAGGTCATTATTAAGTGTCTGAGACTGGATTTGAACCCAGGCACTCCTGACTCCAGGGCCGGTGCTCTATCCACTGCGCCACCTAGCCGCCCCTAAGAGACCTGTTTTAATCAGTCCAGTGACCAAGTGATTTGAGAGGTCAGTCCTGTGAAAAACAAGCCTGATATACATGCTCCATTGGAGACACTTTAACAATCTGGTCTAAGAGTATGTGAGAGAGGCTCATCTATCTTTGACACCAATGTCTTGTTCCCACAGTGAATTTTGTGAAGATTCTTAGAGAGAGGACACCAAGACCCTGCAGTTGTGGAGTTGTAAACTGTCTTGGCCATAGGTGTTATTTACATGGGTGTTTCACTACTATTGACTTTAAATTTGTACTCATTCTCCCCCTACAATCCCCTTCATATTCTGTATTTGTAAGAGAGGGTACTTTTTTTGGGGGTGGGGGAGAAGGTAGCAATGCTCATGCTATTTGAGTATTTTTTTCTAAAGCAAAAAAAGAAGTAAAGATGATTGATAACTCCTGGGGTTATCAACATAACTAGCCAGCATCTCTCCTTCTAAGAGAGGAATTCTTAACCTTTTTGTCTGTGGGCCTAGAGTCTCTTTGGTGGTCTGGTGAAGTCTGAGTATCCCTTTTCAGAATAATCCTTTTAAATGCAGATAACAGGGGCAGCTAGGTGGCGCAGTGGATAGAGCACCGGCCCTGGAGTCAGGAGTACCTGGGTTCAAATCCGACCTCAGACACTTAATAATGACCTAGCTGTGTGGCCTTGGGCAAGCCACTTAAGCCCCATTGCCTTGCAAAAACTTAAATAAATAAATAAATGCAGATAACATGTATAACCTTCATCAAATTGCTTGTCTTCTTAATGATGTGGGAGGAGTTGGAAGGTGGGAGAGAATTTGGAACTCAAAATTGTAAACAACAGAAGTTAAAATTGTTTTTACATGTAATTAGGAAAAATAAAATATTGCAGTGTAGATACAAATAGAATATATAGAATTACAAAGGAAATCAGTTCAATTGGAATGTAGTTCTTATAGATCTTAGGTTAAGAATCCCTGTTTTAAGAAGTCTTTATGGTAGCCACTGACCAAAAGACGATAGAAAAGAGTAGCATAAAAAAAGATGGGCACCAGAGAGTGACACAACTGGTAGATCAGAGAAGCAGAGGATACCAATTCAAAAAAGGAAGTAGCAATGTCAGAGGTATGCATGCATACCTATCCTCTGTCCTCAGGGTGTTCCTTATATGTGTTCCCTCCTCTATTGCTGGTGGGTTATTTGTGAAAGAGTATAATAACCCTTGCCACATGTCTGGTTATGATGTTTAAATACATTTTGCTTTTAATGTCTTTTGGTTGGTTAGTAAAAATAAAATCAAAACCAAACCCCACCCCACCCCCCAATACATTGGTGGGAACTGATGTGCTATGATTCTGAATGGATGGTCACTCAGATTCATAACTTACCTTGAAATTGGGGTGACAGGGAATAGGCCTGGGTGTTACATTTCTTTTTTTTTTAAAGTTTTTGCAAGGCAAATGGGGTTAAATGGCTTGCCCCGGACCACACAGCTAGGTAATTAGGCCAGATTTGAACTCAGGTACTCCTGACTCCAGGGCCGGTGCTTTATCCACTGTGCCACCTGGCCGCCCTGGGTGTTACATTTCTAAAACATCACTTTCATTACATCACTTTCCAGCTCAAAAATCTTACATGGCTTATTATTGTCCATCTAGTTTTCTCAGCTTTTTTCTCATTTCTTCCTGAAATTCACTTCCTACTCTAGGTAAGCTTATTTCATTCCACTGCCATAGGATCATAGATTTAGAACCTGAAGGCATCTCAAAAGTTGTATGATTAAACTCTCATCATGCGAATGAAAAAACTCTAGAATAGAAGGGTCAAATGACCTGCCCAAGGCCACACAGGTGTTAAGTAATGGAGCTGGTTTTTAAACGTAGGTCCTCTGACTGGAAATTCAGCTAGCTCCCTTTGCAATATACTGTCAAGTCTTGGGTCATCCTGTCTCCATACCTTCCCTGAGTTCCCCAATATAAAACTAAGAACTCACTAATCCATGGTTCATATATATTGTTTAGGACATTTACTTTTTGTAACTTTTCATCACTGTTTTCTTCATTGGTATTCCTATGTCAACAAGCAACAAGATTTTAATAAGGTCTTACTCTGTGCTTACAGCGATTGTGTGTGTGGGGTACATTAGGATATGGGCCCCCGACTCTCATCCTCTTAAGTACAAACACTGAACACTCAGGTGAACTCATTCTATTCACTCCCCAAACTTGCTTCTACATACACCTGGATCTCTTTCACCATACAAAGCTAGTTCTTTGTCCCTCCTCCCTCAATTATTCTTCTCAGCCCACCTGATAAAATACCTGTCCTGAGGCTACAAAGCCTGTACTATGAAGGGACCCCAGGCATCTGCCTCTCTAAGTTTTCCTCTTAACAGCTGTTGTTCCTTTTTGTCTCAGTCTCAACCCATTCTCAGCTCCTGTGTCTCACCTGCTCCCTGTTCCCCAAAGATATCTTGTTATTTCCACTCTGGAATTGCCTTTCTCCTTTCCTCCCTCTTTTCCAACCTTATTCTGTTTTTAAAGCTCAACTTCATTCCCATTTCTTTCTTGAAGCTTTCAAACCATTCTGGCTGACAGTGATTTTCTGAATTCTCATAGGATCTATGAATTCAACAAGTCTTTCAGAAATACCTATTCCATGGACAGGCATCAAAGGATATGTACAATGGGATTCTAGGACTGGAAGAGACCTTAGAGTTGGTTTGATTGAACTTCATCACCTTACAAATGAGGAAAATGAAATGTGGTATCTTTCCTCTAAGAACTCATACTCTTATTGGTGACACAAGACAGACATAAGAAATCAGTTAATGTAAAGTATTAAATCACAATCTTTACTTAAACATTATTGTTTTGCCTCCCCAGTCAAAGTGTTCTCTCCTTCAGGCCAGGAACTATGTTTTATGTCTTCAAATGTCTCACAAAGCTCTGCAAAGTGATAAGCCATAATGGAAAACTCAATAAACATTTTATCATTATTAAAGTCACATCTAGACCTATTATTGTTAAAATAATTAACAAAAAAATTAGTTATTTCTCCACTTTGGGACATGGCCCCCTAAAATAAAAATTGTTAGGAAGGACCTTGGAAATCATCCAGTCCTATTTTCCACATAAAGCAGGAGCCCTCTCTTCCTGCTTAAGGATTATCCAGTCTTAGTTTGAGCATCTCCAGACTATCAAAATAATCTAATTCATATTTAGATACCTCTATTGTTCTAAAGTTATTTCTTACAATGAGCTGAAATCTGCCTTCTTATAACTTCCACCCATTGTTTCAACCCTCTGAGACCAAGGAAATTAAAATTAAATATTTCTTCTACATGATGGCTCTTCAAGTATTTGAAGATACCTATCCTTCTTTTCCCTGCATCTTTCTCTTCCCAAGTCTAAACATTCCCATTCCCAATTCCTTTAAACTGTTACTCATTTAAAATTCTTTTCAGATCTCTCCCTATCCTGGTTGCCCTCCCTTGGATTCAAGTGAATTCAATTTAATAAGCATGTATTAAATAACAATTATATGATAGCTACTAAGATAGAGAGAAAATTAGACATTGGTCTCAAGGAGCTTACATGCTACAAGTGCACACAAAATAAATACCAAGTAATTTTAGGGACAGATGGTAGAGAACATTAATCACTTGGGGAATCAGGAAAAGTTTTGTATAGGAAGTATCACTTAAACCGAACAAAATATTCCAGTTGTGGTATGGTCAGTGATCCAGGATGTTGTCCTGTAATCTGAACATTATATTGCCGGAGATTTTTTTTTAAGTGGTCCCTCTCATTATTACCTCGTGAATGACTGCTAAGTCAGATTTTCCCCATTTGAGCCTTCCATAGCTAATTTTTGGAATATAAATGTAGGATGTTTATAATTATCCCTATTAAATTTTATATTGTTGGTTTTGGCCTAGCATTTTATCATCTGTGGTATTATTTTACCCTCCCAACTCTGTGCTATCAGCAGACATAAGAAGGACTCTTTCCCCTCCCTCTACATCTTCATCTATATTTCTTATAGTTTTTTAAAAAAATATTTTCTAAAAAAGTTTCAGATTCCAAATTCTATCCCTCCTTCACTTTCTGCCCCCCCCAAGCAGTGATATAAATTATACATGTGAATCATGTAAACATTTGCACATTAGTCATTTTGATAAAGAAGATCAAATTTTTAAAAAATGTAGAAAAGAAAGAGAAAAATAACATGGTTCAGTATTCAAGCAATATTAATTCTCTGGAGGTGGATAGTATGCTTCATTATTAGTCTTTTGGGATTTTCTTGGATCATTGTATTTCTGAGAATAACTAAGTCATTCCCAGTTCTTCATTGTACAATATTGCTGTTACTGTGCTGTGTTACTGGTTATTTTTATTTTTATTTTTTTTTAGGTTTTTGCAAGGCAATGGGGTTAAGTGGCTTGCCCAAGGCCACACAGCTAGGTCATTCTTAAGTGTCTGAGGTCGGATTTGAACCCAGGTACTCCTGACTCCAGGGCCGGTGCTTTATCCACTGCACCACCTAGCCGCCCCTACTGTATATTTCTTCGAGTTTTTATTCAATGACTGATTAAAAGGGAAGATTTGCTCAGAAAAAGTCTGCCACAGAGAAAGGAATCCTAGGTGAGAACTGACTTCATATGGCCAGCTTAGACTGGCTATCAATTAAGACTGTTTGTTCCAGGGAAAAGGTGGTTTCAGAGACATAAAGAAGTTGAACAGAAGGTTACCCAACAAATTGGTTCTCAATTAGAGATTCAAAAATGAATACTAATCTGGAATTACAAAGAATGACCTTTAAAAGCTCAATTGAAAATGAGCTATGTAAGAGAGAGTGAAAAAGTGATTTTGCTGCAGATTCTAGAATTATATAAATCACATTAAAGTACAGCTATAAGGAACAATGTAATATTTACTAAATAAATATATTTATTCCAAGTTACTTAGGCAAAATAATATACTGTTTATACACATATATTTTCTATCCCCTTAAATGTAAACTCCTTGAGGGCAGGGACTGTTTTTGCTTTTTCTCTGTATCCACAGCACAGCATTTAGT
The DNA here is from genome assembly GCF_037893015.1 of Macrotis lagotis. Classification (NCBI taxonomy): domain Eukaryota; kingdom Metazoa; phylum Chordata; class Mammalia; order Peramelemorphia; family Peramelidae; genus Macrotis; species Macrotis lagotis. The sequence goes on along the minus strand of NC_133664.1, from coordinate 60,255,156 downwards.
ACAGTATTTGGCAAATAAATGTTTGTTAATGGATTGATAATATGGATGTTACTTTCTTTGACCTTTGTTTTGATTAGGTATTGTGTACAGCATCTGAGTCAGAGCCTCTCTTCTGAAAAACTATTCCCCATTCAAAGCACTATATGGAAGTGCACATAATCAAAAGCACATAGTTCAAGAGCCCCCACTGATATGTCATTTTGAATTAATTTTCTCTTCTGGTTGACTAGCTAAAACAGAGCCATTTAATGAAATAGCATGGCAAGGAAAGTAGCAAAATAAAATCTCCTGGTAAATCTGAGCTATATGCATAATTATCACATATGCATGAATAAATGTGGACAAAACACATGTATGAAAGGGCACCTCAAACCTCTGATGAAGCAGGGATGCTAAATCATTTAGTCATGTCATAGGACTGTGATCTCAGTCTGCTTTCTGATGGGTTTACTCCTGGATGTCACACTCTGCTGCTCCACTATTGGGTGGCACATTATTGTTGCTGTGGGTTATATCCTTTCCCCTGTTTCTATGGTTCTCCTTTAGGTACAATCACTTTATTAGTCTTGTGGTTCTGCTTGGTAATATTCCCAGCTCCCTGCTCTCAACTTTTAGGCTTTATTTTTTCCAGATTTTCTATTAACCATCTCAGTTTCTGACTTCTAGGATGTAGGGCACAGCTCTTTAAACAAATATCAAGTTAAAATTTTATTTTCTTTTAACTCCTGTAACTGGAAAAAAAGCCCCCAGCTGATTTAAACTGGTTTTAAAATTCCCCAAATACTCACTGGTTTGGTATGCAAATGAATTAGAACTACAAAAAAATTAAATAAAGGAGTCAGGGTCACAGTTGTTCATTTTTCTGACCTGTTTTCCTCCCTTTACTATATATATATATATATATATATATATATATATATATATATATACATATATATTAATATATATATTAATGTATATCTATCTATCAATATATATATATATATCAGCAACATTCTTTGGTGTTATATTTTGACTAGTGAGAAACCTTGCTGTCTCTCTATATTTGATTTATTGATTTCCTTGAATTATAGAATTTGAAGTTGAAAGGGGTCTCAGAGACCATTAAGTTCACTTAACTTTCAGGTCTTCTGTAAGTCTAAAAAACTATCCAGATTTCTGGGGAAGGTAAAAACTTATTTGAGAGAGGGAGAAGGGTTACCTTTAGCTCTTTAAAACTGCTTCTGAGTTCTTGGTAATTTCTGCATTCTTTTTGTGAAGTGAGATAAATGTTCTTCTGTATCCAATATATAATAATAGGTAGCATTGGTACAATGCTTTAAGGTTTCTGAAGTGATTTACAAATGCTAAATCATAATATATTTTGTTGGAGAGTTTGCTCAGAAGTTTATGAGCCCCTTTATATATATTAATAGAGATCTGTAAAAACAACCACCAAAACAAAACAGCAAAAAGTCAAAAGTTTGAAGTGCCTAAGTGAGGCATGAGACAAAGCATGGTTTTGGGGGAAACTCCCCAGATCAGACATAACCTTCTAAACCCAAAATTTGAATTTACACATACAAGCAGTTAAAACACCATTATATAAGGAAACGTCTGGTAGTGGGCCTAATGATCAACCTAATGAAGTTTGGATAGACCTTCACTAGAAGGATGGTCAAAGGATGATGATAAGTATTTTAGCCACATCAACTTATGAAGACCCTCCACTAGGGATTAGAATTGTGATTTGTGACAGGGGAGGGAGAACTCACACTAATGAAATCAGATACTCAAATATTTAAATTTGAAGAAATTTGAATTAGGTGTTTGCTTAGAGTTTCTTAATTTTATTCTTAAGGATCTTTCCTAATGTTCAAGGTCTACCAGCTCTCTATCCTAATTAGTGCAACAATGAATCCTTTTGCATAGATCCTAATTCACACTATTCAAAGTTATAATGGCATGATATTTTCATCGGTTCTATCCCAATAGGAATATTTAGTGTGAACTTAGATAAGGCAACCACTCAGGGGAATATATAATTTGAACTAATTGGGACCTAGCTGTGGCCATGCCAACAAACACATGGTCACTATGAAACTAAGGAAGAAAAAAAATCTAAACTCACAAAAAATGTGAAAAGAACATGTAATACCTGATGAAAGGACTGAGAATATGGCATGAATATATCCTTGGCCTCTTATTCTTCCTGTTCTGATAAGTGCCTACTCTAGTCATCTTCACCATATGCCTTCTTTGTTCCTAATCCAAAGACTCTGAAGCTACTGGAAAAAGTCATGACTGTCTCCTTGTTTTCGTTTCTCTGTTGATTACTTATTCCCTCTCTTTCCTCTCATCTCAGTCTTTACCACTATACTTGTTCTTCAACCTCATGTCTTCCTTATCCTAAAAAAAATAAACATAATAATTTTCCTTTCCTTTATCTTTTCTTGAAACTATGGTCTTTTCTCTCCTTTTTATTTTCTGCTCTGTCATCTACTACCTGTGTGACACTGGACAATTAAATCACCTCTTTGGGTCTTTTCCCCTTACTTTATAAAGGAGGTATCAGAAGTACTCAATAGCCTCCAAAGATCCTTCAAGCTTTAAGTCTATTATCCTTTAAGATTTGGAGAATTAGAGTAGACGAGAGGCATATTTTAAGTATGAATGAAGAGGTTTCTAACCTGAATGTTTTGGTAGCTTGGTGGAAGATGGAGTGGAGAAGAAAGAAACTAGAAGTAGGAACACTATTATGATGCCCAGGTGAGAGATGATGGAATATCTCTATTAGGTTGATCATCATTTGTGTAGAGAGAAGACAACAAGTCTAGCATGTTGTGTAGGTAGAATTTTAAGACTGGAACTACTTGGGGCGGGGAGAGAGATAGAGAGACAGAGAGAGAGACAGAGAGACAGAGAGACAGAGACAGACAGAGAGACAGAGACAGACAGACAGAGGGACAGACAGAGGAGAGAGACAGATACAGAGACACAGAGACAGAGAGAGATAGAGAGACAGAGAATCAAAGAGAGACAGAGAATCAGAGAGAGAGACATATATAGAGAGAAGCAGAGATAGAGACAGAGACAGAGACAGACATAGACACAGAGGCAGAGACAGAGAGAGACAGGGAGAGAGAAGAGTTAAAGTCAACTGAGAGGTTATGAAAGTTTGTATTTGGGAAGATGATGGTGTCCAACAAAAATAGGGAAATTTATAAGAGGTTTTGTTTTGTAAGAGGTTTAGGAGGCATGGCAATGTTTTCAATTTAACTTGAGTTTGAGATGACAATGGGATATCCAACTAAAGATGTCTATCAGGCAGCTAGTGATGTGGGGCTGTGGCTCAGAAAGGATGTTAGGGTTGATGAATACATTTGGGGACAATTTGCATAGAGATTAATGATAATGGAACCCTTGGGAATGGATGAAATCAGTAATGGGGAGAAAGAAGAGGAGGAAGAAGAGAGCACTGAAGAGAGAACTTTGGAATGAGCTCATCTTTTAGGGATCAAAGAAGAGCAATGATCCAGCAAAGAAAACTGACAAGGAGTGGGAGTTTTACTAGAGTCAGGGCAAGAAAATGAATTTTGACTTCAGATTTGCAGGAAATGTTAGCTGAGAACCTCTAGGCTTCCACTGAGTTTGATTTCTGCTTACCCAAGTCTTTAATGCTGTTTGAGCTTTTGGGTTTCTTCTATGGTGGATTGTGTATAGCCAAAGTAGAAGAGGTGGCAAAATAAATAAGAAAGGGCAGGGGAAAGGGAGAAATCAGGTGAGGGCTGGCGGTTTGTATGATTTTTAGGTCCAGAAGCATTGAAAAGATCATCAGAAGAAGTGTTAAATATGGAAGGTGGGAGGAAGTAAATGATTAGGTAGCAGGAGGAGATGATCACAAAGGGAGAGGAAAGGGAAAGAGATCTCTATTCTTATTAAGTTCCACCATCTGGGCAGAATGGGGTTGGTGGGAAGGGGGAAGAGGGGGGGAAATTGAGGAGAGTTGCCTGTATAAATTCAGGCTTCTGCCATCTGATCCAGTAATTGGGCTATTATTACTTTGCTCTGCCTCTCAACTCTCTGGTTATCTTTCTCTCACTTATCTGGCCAGATGCCTCCCTCCAGATGTCTCCATTCTCAGTTTTCCTGCAGATCTAGGACCCAGGATTTCTCTCTTGAGCTCCAGGTGGGGAAAGCATGTCAAGCCTGGATATGGGAAATCCCAGTGAGAGACCACATTCTTAGTGAATAGATTTTGCACCAAGTCTGAAGCTAATTTACATATTTTCTCTATCATAGGCATTTTTCTAAGATTGTATTTTCCCATGTGATTGAAAGCAAACTAAGCAGAGAGTCTCTTAGTACAACCACTTAGTTCTACCTATTCATCTATTTAAACGTTGATGCAGTGGTTGTGGCTGATCATTTAGATGCCTGGTGGGGGTATTATGTATAAGCATCCAATAGCTTTTATTGGATGAAAGATGGATGACAAATATCAAAGATGGGGACTTGGAAGGATTTCTCCATAACAGCTTGTCAAACAACCTCTCTTCCATCATTCAGAATGTTCTCAGAATTTCACCTTTCCTCAAGCTCTCCCTGACAAAAATAACAAAATACGGGGTACTGTTTTTCACTCCCCTCCTCTCATTTAATCATGTCAGATAGTGTTGGGTGTTGCTTGAGGTAAAAGAAAAATCCCTCTTTGCTTCTTTAATTGATGTATCCTGGGACCACTAGCTAATTAAGAATTCACTCTCCAATCATTAAAAAAAAAACAAAACCAAATACATTTCTCACTCACCCCAACTCTTCTTACCCTTTCCAGGAGATTATTCTTTTAATTCTTTTCATTACCCATGGCTTGAGGGGAAAACAGACAACTCCGCATTTTCCCCCTCTTTATCATTATGATGGGAATGCTATCTATATCACAGTACAGATGTATCATAGTACAGATGTTCTTCAACTTTCCCCTAATGGTTCCATTCAAAAAACCCCACTTTGAGAAAATTTGCATAACTTGAATATTACATTTATGCTCTTATAGAAGGAAATAATTAGTCTGTGTTTGTTACTGACTGATCACTAATCTACTAAGGGTGCAAATGAAAGTAGCAACTACAAATTAAATATTATTAGAGGTGGTGTAGGTCTCCTTCATGTAGGATTTTGGAGTACTGAAGGAAAAATATAGATGTGTTAAAAAGATATGATTATCTCAAAAGAAATATTTTTCACATTCTACTTTATACTATGTTTTATGTACAACATCTTCTGTTTCTGGACCATGCTTGCAATATACTTCCTCCTCTCCTTCCTTTCTTGGGCCCTCTGGTTCCTCTCAAGTGCCATTTTATAATCCTTTAAGCCTTTCCTAACTAACTTCTCCCCTCCCATCTTAGTGATCTCCCTGTTCCTTCAAATAACTTTAAGTTTCATTTTATGCATTTAGTATCTAGTTTTATTAGCTACACCCCTCTTCCATGGGGTTGAAGCATGTACAGGGGCCACACCTCAGCAAACCATCCTTGGAAGACTAACTGACTCATTCTGATGGGCCACAAACCTGTGGGTGATTTAGGAGCCCATCTACCCCATGCACATGAAGACTTCCCTGGTAGAATGGTAGATGAGAAAAATTTATTCCAATGGTCACGAAGGCAGCTAAAACAGACACGGTGGAGTTCTTCTAGACAGACACTGTCTTCAGAAATTGAGGACACCAAGGTCATCCACTGGCCATTGTTGGTCATTCTGATTTTTGTCTTCCACCAGACTTCAATGACTCTAGGAGAGTGAGGATGATGACTTTGTGCAACTCTGCCTCACTGAAATCCAATCCATACATGAGTTAAGACACCACCTTGTAATGTCATCAGACCTCCTTGAAAATGGACAAAGAGGGGCGGCTAGGTGGTGCAGTGGATAAAGCACCAGCCCTGCAAAAAAAAAAAAACCAACTTAAAAAAAGAATGAAAATGGACAAAGAACAGCAATTAATTTCCAAAATTGGAGATTTTTAGTATATATAGGGCAGAGAATCTATTATTTATTTATTTTTTAGGTTTTTGCAAGAAAATGGGGTTAAGTGGCTTGCCCAAGGTCACAAAGCTAGGCCATTATTAAGTGTCTGAGGTCAGATTTGAACTCAGGTATTCCTGACTCCAGGATCGGTGCTCTATCTACTGCGCCACCTAGCCACCTCATGAACCTATTATTTAAAAAGCAAATAACACAACTAAATTAAACAACAGACTAAGCAACTATCTACAGGTCTCTAGCTCTTCAGAGTCATTTACTAAATTCTTCACTGCCATCTACCAAGGTACAGTAGTTAGAAAGCCTCTTCTTGATTAGGGCAGTCTATAACTAAGGTTAAAAGCATTAACTATCCCCAGCTAGGGCAACCAACAAAAGCCAACAGAAAGTCACCAGGCCAAGATTAAGACCGTTCTCCTTAAAACTTATCTGATGCTGATTGTTTTAGAGGCTCAAGGTTCAATAAAGAATTCCTTTTAAAGTTTAGTTAGGTTCTTTTTTTTTTTTGTAACTCCATGGCCTGAAATTCTATTTCCAGCCCTCTCAGTCTTTGGCACTAAGATGATCCCTCTCTCTCAGGAATACCTAAAGTTAAGATGAAACTGTCAAGAAAATGGAGCTAGAACCAAACTAAGTTGAAATAGGCCAGTTCTGGGTCTATATCGCTGCTCTTATTTTGAATACTTCTACATCCTGCTAACACAAAATCACTGTTATCCTACATATATCTTATGAGATTTATTATATGATGCTGAATATGTAAATATTGGATAGTCCAAAACTTGGGACCCAATTGTATTCACCACTGAGCACTTTAAAAAGCATCATTTATTTAGAGAAAAAGAATGGAATTTTTTAAGGAAAACAATAAAGGCACATTAGGGGAAAGATTAGACTTGTGTTTTTTTATATGTATGCATGTATGTATATACTCTTGGAGAATTACCTAGGTCAGTGGGAGGTTAGAGTTGCAAGTAGAAATCTTATAATTCAATTCATTATTTTACCTATAAGGAAACTGAGGACCAAGAAAGCAGAAGGGACTTGCTTCAGATAGGGTCACGTTGGAGAAAGACACTTTTTCTCATCTGAATTCTGAAAGGTGTCTGCCACCATATGTACACAGCTGCCTTGGAGGTGAACAAGAGCCAGGCACAGCTGCATATCATCTGGAAGATTGGCATGGCCTTGACTAGCCCAGTGCACTCCAGCTTGAAGGGCTGCAGATGTACTTTGTTTATTGAGTTTGACAAATGGTGAGAACTTTTTGCTGACCCTATCTTTGACCTTGCACTGTTGATTTGGCCAGCTCCCTCAGGTTTCTGGTTGCAATGGCTATACTGTATGCAAGAGAGGGACACATTTCTGAGTCACTGACCCTTCCCATACTCTTTGATTGAGAACTTTGTCTTTGATCTCTTCTGCTACATATATAGCTTGTCTTGTTGCCTTTCTACTCTTCATGTACTCAAGCTGTCTTACTACTGATTTCATTTTCTAACTCAATCTCAGGTCTTATGGTGCTGGATCCTATACCTCGTCTACTATATAAAAGTCTAGCTGGTGTGCTGAAAGAACGCTTTCTGAAGAAAAGATCTGAGTGTCTTATTAGACTTAAAATTCGATGTGGGTCAAGAGTGTGACAAGACTGTCAAAAATGACTAAGGTGAATTCAGAAAGAACCAATGTTCAGAATGTAAGATAGACTTGCTGCCTCTCCAGTATCTTTGTCAAAAAACTCCCAAATGGGATCATGAAAAATCATATATGATTGAAATCACTGAACATGCTGATAAACTCAGATTGAAAGAAGTATAGATTTAGGTGGTCAGGGTAGAAAAAAAGATAGAAACCATGCCATAAGAAAATTGGTTGGAGAAATTGAAAATGTTAAGCCCAGAAAAGCGAAGTCTTGAGTCTACAGGACAGCTGTTTTTTCTAGTATTTAAAGGGCTATTGCCCAGAAGGATTAAATCTTGTTCTGCTTGGCTCCAGAAAGCTGAGTGAATAGCAATAGATGAAAATTTCAGAGAGACAGATTTTGGCTCAAATAAAAGAAATACTTTCTCATAATTAGACCTGTCCAGAAGTAGAAAAGACTAGGGAGATAGTAGTTTCTCTATCACTTGAAATCTTCAAGCAAAGTTTATATGACCATTAATCAGGGATTTTATAAAGGAGATTCCTGGAAAGGTACAAGCTATATTAATTGACCTCTGACATCCTTTTAAATGCTGAGATTCTTTTTTTTTAAACACATATAATTTTCCAATGACTTCCCTCCTCCCCCTTCCCCACTGAATCCCCCCTGCCCCTTGCAACAAGGAAGCACTATTAAGCAAAACAAACCAACACAGTGGCCAGATCTACCCATCCTGCACTGGTATTCCACCACATCTCTGCTGTGAGTCTGCTGTTTTACTATCAGCACCCTTGAGTACTAATTGACCATTACCTCGATCAGAGTTCTAATGCCTTTCAGTGTTGTTTTCCTTTACATTATTGTCAGTGAATAAAATATTCTCATTTTCCTCCCTCTGGGACCAAGATTAGGTCTTATAATTCACATGAGTGTGGTTGCCTTTTAGCATCTTTGTGAACATTGCTATAGTTGTGGTGTGATATAATCTCTTGATTCTGCCTGTTGCATTCTTAGTCAGTTTATGCAAGTCTAAATTTTGAAAGATAAGTAGTGAGCCAGTAGTGAGACTGAAAGTGCTTGCCTTGCAACTGATGTGAATAAATGACTCCCAAAGACAGGCTGGAAGACATTTGTTGTCTTCATTCAACAGTTTGGGTTTTGTATGGGCAAGAAGGAGTGGGAGATAATGTGGTTGATCTGAGATAAATGATGGCCCTCCCAGGCAATTTTTTTGCTATAGGTATGCCCAGTCTGGACTTGTACTGTGAGGATTACAACTGAAGACACAGGAGCCTGAAAATAGATGTAAGGCAAAGGGAGACAGAAGATTATAGGTTCTAGCCAAGCAATCTATGGTCCTGCTGAGCAGGGGTCCAGCCTCAGAGAAGTGATAGGGAAAGGGTAGAGCAGCACGATTTGAAATTTATACAGACCTTGGTGAAACTGTTGCTCCACCTACATTATCCCCATAATCTTTCAAGCCAGACAGGCTATTAGATGCTGCATAATCACTTTTCTGACCTGGGGACAATGATTAGACAGATCTCCAAGTGGGTTCCTAAATTGTCTGGGGAAGACAAAGGACAAAAAGAACATTTCTGGTCTACTGAGAGTAATGTCATGCCAAGGAAATTAGAAATGGTTTGCTTAGGATGTTCCTGTAGCTCCAGACAGGTCTAGATCGGGTCAGAAGGAGGAGGGAGAAGAAGAAGAAGAGAAGGTAACAAGATTTTTAAAGTAAAATGCTAAGCATTTAACAAATAGATGACTTGAATCGTTGGAGATAGATGCTATTGTTATTCTCATTTTAGACTTGGGAAAACTAAGGAGGCCGAAGTTAAGTGGCTTTTCCAAGCTATTAAGTATCAGCGGTTAGATTTTGAACTCAGGTCTTCCTAACTCCAGACTCAGGATTCTATCCACTGTGCTGCCTAGTTGCCTAGAAAAGGTTTACTTTCATCATAATCCACTGGGCTCAGTCACAATGATGATGAGGATGAGGAGGAAGTAGAAAAAAATAGGAAGTAAAGGAAGAGGTAAATGAAGAAATAATAAAGGAAATAAAAGAGGAAATAAAGTAAGAAGTATAAGAAGAAGAAATAAAATATGAAGTAAAAGAAGAAATAAAGTAAGAAAGAAAAGAAGTAAAGGAATAATCAAAAGAAGAAATAAAGGAAATAGAAGAAGGTGGTGATGACAATGGTGATATTTTATATTCTTCTAAAACTTGTTGATTGCAGATCGATCAAATAGCAAGGATTTATTAGGTGCCTACTTTAATTTAGGTTCTGGGGATACAAGAGTGACGAATGACATGATTCCTGATTGCAAAGAGCTTAACACTTTGCACACATTATTTTATTTGATACTTATAGCAATTCTTTACTCTTACATAGGAAATTGAGGATCAGTGAGGTCATGTACTCATCAGGGATTATACACCTGATGTAGTAAAGGCAGGATTTGAACCTAGATCTTCCTGACTCCACATTTAGCATCCTATTCACCATGCCTACTGCTTCCCTAAGTGTAAGGTGCTTTACAGATATGTTAAAATTGGAGAGAGGCTACTTAATTTGCCTAGGGATAGAGGTACTTGGGACTAGGAGGAATATCTAACCCAAGCCCCTCTATTTCTAGTTGAGGAAATTAGGGCCACACAAATGAAAAGATTTTTCAAAATACAAGCTCTTTCTACTTTGGAGTTCTTTGGTTCTTTGGAGATGAGTGCCATTTCCATACTGAGCCATACAGGAAACCTCAGCCCTGGGTTATGCTTTGGTAAGCATACTTTAATTTAGCTTTATATGAAAAGTTGCTAAAGATATACATTAAAATTTGATACTAAGAATATGAAAAATTTTACATTAAAGTGATAACTATTTTGCATACAAACATGGAGACTGTAGAAGAGCTAAGCTAACTCATATTGCATTTTCTGGTACTTATCTGGTCTATGTTAATATATGTTCATTTAAAAAGAAATAATTTCCCCCTTGATTTTGTGTTCATGTTGCCTTTGTAATTGAGCTTGATTACTCTGCTGATGATAGCATTCCTGAAGAGAGTGCAGCTACTCTTGAAGAGAAAATACAGGTCATAAAATTATTTAAGAAGTTATATGGTTTTTTAAAAAATTAACACCAGGTTAAATCCTTTTTAAAAATCCTTGTTTATGAAAAGATGATATGGTAGATAGCAACTTCCCTATCTTTTTTTTGTTTGTTTTTAGGGTTTGTTCTCATTTCCATAAATATTATCATTAAGACAAAGAGCAAATTAATGATTCATAAAATATTTCTAATTCTACCTTCAAAGGTCCAGGCTGTGTCTTATCTCAGTTCCAGTATTGAGGTCTGAGATTGAGTCAAGTGTAACCAATATGCACAGAAAGAATTGGGTGAGGCTGGCACCTCCTCCCCAAGACTCCTAATATTCAAGGGCAGGAGGGAAGCTAAATCTATCTAATAAGGACCTTGTGTGCTGGGGAGAGATGACAAAGATAGAGAGTAACATCACAGGGACCTGGAGGCAGCAGTAGGATAGAGAGGGACTGGCAAAGATGAGACAGAAATGTTGAACCTCCAGTGGATCTGGAGACTACTTATGCTACAAGTTACTTCATCCATAGGGAAGGAAGGAGCCTATGAGAGTTACTTCCAGACAGGGATGCTGAGCTGTTTGTAGATCATGGAGAGATCTCTTCTGTAGAATGATGCATTCATATGACCCCTGGAAGTGCAGTTGGTGCCAGATGGGAATACTGAATGAACAGTGTTAGAGAACTACAGAACTTATAGGAAGAAGGGTTGGATCCAAGAAGCAATTCGATAGAGTCATAATGGGGGGCAGGGTTCGTGGTGGTGACAACTAATTGACACAAGTGACTTATCCAGGGTCACACAGCGAATAAGTATTTGAGACCTTGCACTTATTGACTCCAGCTCCAACACTCTTTCCACTGAGTTTCCTTGAAATTAGTCAGCAGCAACCGATTTCCTACTCCATCTGGCAAGATGTACCTTCAAGCATTTCAAAAATGTTACTTTATGTACATGATCTGAAAATGAAATGAACCCTAAGTTAGAGAGCAGTTATAATGCTCTTGTTTATCCAGCATCCACAGAAGGTGAGTTATTCTATTCAAAAATTTCTAGATAACTGCTTTGACCCCTTAAATGACAAAATTTTTATTGTATCACTTTGATAAGGTCTTTCTCAAAAGCATTGTTCAAGTTTCAGATGGCACCGAACAAAACTGAACCTCTTCTTCATGACTAGAGATCATCATGGACATTGAATATCAGTATTCTGATGCATAAACATACTCCTAGTGAGATATATGGAACAATTCATTCTAATAATTCAATTCAATTCAATAAAGAAAACACAGGTTCTAAACCTAACTGCAACCCCTACATACTTAAAAACTTAAAGGCAGCTGGGTGATACAGTGGATAGGGCATGAGCCTCAGAGTCAGAAGCACCTAAATTCTCAGATACTTGACACTTAGCTGTGTGACTTTGGGCAAGCCATTTAATCCAGATTGCCTCAACACCCCCCCCCCACCAATCTCATTGATTTTTTGTTGTTATTTTTATGTCACCTTTGCTTTCAAATATATATCCTTCCACTCCCTCCTCAGCAAGTCCTTCCTTATAACAAAGAATTAATAAGAGAAAAAATATTCTAGTAAAACTAATCAACACATCAACCGAGTCTGAAAGTATAGTCAAATCTCTGCCCAGAGTCTGTTTTATCTTAAATTAGAGCAAGTAGTGTCTAAGTGAAGGCCTGAGGGGGTTACTGGAGTAGTGTACTGGTTTAAATAATAACTAATTTCAAAAAGTGCTTAATTTATAAAACCCCGGGAGGAAAGAGGGAAACAAGAATTTATTAAGTGCAAAATGCCAGACACTGTATTAAATATTTTACACCTATGATACATATCCTCACCTCAGAGGTAGTTATTATTCTCTCCATTTTACAATGGAGGAAACTGAGGGACAGAGAGATTAATTAATATGCCAGGATTGCACAACTACTAAATATCTGAGATTGAATTAGAATTTAAGTTTTTCTGACTCCAAGCCCAACGTTCAACCACAATGCCATTCAACTGTTTATAAGATTAGAGTAAGCATGGCTATACCATTTTTCAGATTTGGAAACTGAGACTTTGCCTTAATTAATAGATTAACCTTCAGTTTAGCAGTTAGCCCACCCAGTTCGATCTGGGGTTCAAACTGAGATTTTAGCTCTCCAGTTGAGCGATCTTTCCATTGTACCCAGTGGAGTCTCACAGTTACAAAATGCTTTCAAAAATATTATCTCATTTGAAACTCACAACCAGCTAGTGGGATAGGGCCTTCATGCTGTGTCATCTATTTTTGTTGCTCAGAGGCCCCTTTTTTTTTCTTTTTGCTTACTTCAGGGTTCTTTCCTGTATTCCGAACAGTTAAACTTGCCCAATAAGTGACCTCTGGATACGTGAGGTGTCACTGTAATAAAGATCTATTGTGATATTAAATTTTCCCTTGTTCCTACCTATTGAAGTTGGATAGATTAGGAAGAGAAGAATGTGCTTTCATCTTCCATATCAAAATACACAAACTATATTGACTCATTCTCTCAGGAAGGTTTTATATCCTTATGCCAGTGCAGAAGCTAGGGGAAAAGAAAAGATTTTTCTAACAAGACTCCCTTGGCCTCTCTATTTCAGTGATCCCCAACTGCTGCCATATCTCTGCCATTTATTTTGTGCAACCCCAAACTACTGCCTCACTCAAATCTGATACCCACAGAACCTGTTTGTATATTTTTCTGATTGATGCCATGGTATTGGAAATTTTTGAATGGACTGGAATGAATAAGAATGGGTTTTCTTAGCTCTCCATTCATTCTTTTGTGCCCCCAGGCAACTTGTCCCAGAATCCTAAGGTCTTGACTTGCCTTCTTTCCGTCAGTGCCATAGATTCCTACCCAGAGGGAAAATACGCAAATATCCACAAAAAGTGAATTGAGCTGATGCATTACTCCAGAATCAGTCTACATTCCCTAAAATATTCTTTACAGAACTCTGGTAAAAAGTAAGGGTTCTGGTGAAAACTGAGGGTAGAGAAAGAGGGGAAAAGACTGGTGAGATTACCTGTGTCACATTCTTTCTTCCCAGACACTGGCTGTAAGAGACTTGGCCTAATTAACTATTGCTTAACTAACTTGGGTGGGAGGGCTCTAGACACGCTGCAGGTAAGGTGGCTGCTGGTGCCTTTGGGATTTCTCAATCCTGATATAGTAATTGCAGGACACATTGATAGTAATAATGGTGATGATGATATTTCTATTTGACTTTAAGGTTCACAAAGTGACATCTCTATTGATCTTCCAATGATAAATACATCAAGTATTTCTGCTTTGCAGATAAGGAAACTGAGACACCTACATAAGTGACTTGTCCAGGGTCACACAGCTTGCAAATGTTTGAAGGTTTTTTAATTTTTGCAAGGCAATGGGGTTAAGTGACTTGCCCAAGGTCACACAGCTAGGTAATTATTAAATGTCTGAGATTTGAATTCAGGTCCTCCTGACTCCAGGGCCAGTGCTTTATTCACTTAGCCACCCATCTGCCTACTTGAGGTGGGTTTTGAGACCAGGTTTTCCTAATTCCAAGTTAGTGTTCTTGCTACTAAATCAAACTGCTCATGGTCCCATAGTAAGAGAGAGAGACAGGATCTATACTTGGGTGTTCCCAACTCCAAATTCCTTGTACTTTCTTTTGGAGAAAGGCGAATGGATTTTTGTTTCTTTTCTTTACATTTCTCTTATTTCTTTTTCATATAATTTTACTTTTTAATTTTAATCTTTTATTTTCAGTTCTGAATTCTCCCCCTTTCACCCATTGAGAAGACAAGAAAAGCAAAACCAATACAAATATATATATAGTGATACCAAACAAATCCCTAAATTTTCAATTCTCTCATTTACCAATGACTCATTTCTTTCTATTCAATTCACCATTTTATTTACCTGTATTTTCAAATTTAAAAAAAACTTAATTTTTTTCCAATTACATGCAAAGATAATTTTGAACATTGTTTCTGTAGATTTTGAGTTCCATATTTTCTGCTTCCCTCTCAACCACTCCCCTTCCCAATGACAGCAAGTAATCTCACGTCGGTTATACACGTACAATCATTAACATTTATTAATCATCTCCTTTGTACCAGGCTCTGAGAGATACAAAGGCAAAAAAAAAAAGTCCCTGTTCATTAAATATTTATATTCTATTAGATTTTCACATTCAACTTGAATACATACAAGTAAGTGCAAAATAAATAAAATTTAATTCTAGAATTAGGAGTAATAACAAATAAGATTTTGGACAATTCTCTTGAAAGTAGTGTCATTTGAGCTAAAGATAGGCAGGAAACTAAGGGTTCCAAGGTCAGAGGTTTGGAGAGAAAATATTAAAGGTTTGGGGAATAGTGTTATGTAAAGATAGAGAATTTTGGGGGAAACAATGCAGTTACCACCTAGGATAATCAACCATGTAGTCCGTGTGTGGGGAATAGTGTGTAACCAGATTGGAAAGATAGCTTAATCTAGATTGAGATAGACTTTAAATAAAGGAGACTTTTATAGGAAGCAGGAAGTTACCTTCTTGAATAGGGGAATGAATGACATGGTCAGACTCACATCTCTTCCAGAAGATAGCCCCCCACTTTAGAGAAGAATAATTAAGTAAAAACAAATTGATGTTTTCCTACAGTCGACCTCCTCTCAGCAGAGGCTAGGGCATGCCTTACTGTCAGCCTAAGCATGGATCAAAGTTCTGAAGTCCTTTTCATATCTTTGTGCCCATTTGTAACTGTTCTGGCTCTGCTTATTTTACTTTGTATCAATTCATTTATGTGTTTTAAAGTTTCTTTGAGGATATGCAAAGGCAATTTACAGATGAGGAGATCAAAGCAATCCATAACCGTATGAAAAAATGCTCTAAATCATTGATTATTAGAGAAATGCAAATTAAAGCTTCTCTGAGGTACCACCTCATGCCTCCCAGATTGGCCAATATGACCAGGAAGGATAATGGTCATTGTTGGATGGATTGTGGGAAATCTGGGACACTATTACACTGTTGGTGGAGCTGTAAACTCATCCAACCCTTCTGGAGAGCTATTTGGGACTATGTCCAAAGGGCAACAAAAATGAGCATACCCTTTGACCCAGCAATACCACTACTGGGTCTATACCCTGAAGAGATGATGAAAAAGGCTAAAAACATTACTTGTACAAAAATATTCATAGCAGCCCTGTTTGTAGTGGCAAAGAATTGGAAATCAAGTAAATGTCCTTCAACTGGGGAATGGCTTAACAAACTGTGGTATATGTATGTCATGGAACACTATTGTTCTATTAGAAACCAGGAGGGATGGGAATTCAGGGAAGCCTGAAGGAATTTGCATGAACTGATGCTGAGTAAGATGAGCAGAACCAGAAAAACATTGTACACCCTAACAGCAACATGGGGGTGATAGTCAACCTTGAAGGACTTGCTCATTCCATCAGTGCAACAATAGGGAGCAATTTGGGGCTGTCTGCAAAGCAGAGTGCCATCTGTATCCAGATAAGGAGCTGTGGAGTTTGAACAAAGCTCAAGGACTATTCCCTTTAATTTAGGAAAAAAACAGGTATCTTTTTGTCTGATCTTGTTACCTCTTAGACTTCTCTTCTCTTTAAGGATATGATTTCTCTCTCATCACACCCTATTTGGATCAAGGTACAACATGGAAACAAAGTAAAGACTGACAGATTGCTTTCTGTGGGGGCGTGGGGGAGGGAAGTAAGATGGGGGGAAATTGTAAAACTCAAATAATATCTTTAATAAAAATTAATTAAAAAAAGAAAAAAACTAAAAAAAAGAAAAAAGTTTCTTTGAAATTTTCATATCCCTCCTTATTTATAGGGCACTCATCAAAAAATGCCATCATAGGGTAGTATTATTCTATCACATTCATACACCATACCATGTTTGGCTATTCCTCATTTTATGGATACCCTCTCAGTTTCCAATTCATTGTCATGGCATTGCTGGAGAAAGTTATAAGAATGGGATGCACTGATTCACAAGTTTACTGTTTTTTTCTCGACTGAATTGGCTTCATCTGTTGTTTTTCATTATGTCTGACTCTTCATGACCCCTTTATGGGTTTTCTTGAAAATATACTAGCATACTTTGCAATTTTCTTCTCTTGTAGTTTAAGGCAAACAGAAATTAAGTGACTTGCTCAGGGTTCCACAGCTAGTAAGTGTCTGAGACCAAATTTGAACTCAGGTCTTCCAGGCTCTAGTGTTATTTCTCCACTGAACAACCTTGCTGTCTCCATGATTCTGTTATTAATCTCTTATTGATTCCATATAATTGAATTTTCCAAGGTTGTTTCAAATGTTTTCAACATTCCTCATTACCTCAGCCTTTGTGCTATACTCCTCACACTTAACAGATGACTTCTATTTCTCTTGAGGCAAGGGCAGACTGATGCTTAATTTTTATTCTTCTTCACATCCTCACCTTCTCAGATTTCTCTGTGTCTTCCACTAACCTCTTCTTCCTCTCTTCAAGATAACTTTTTTGTCCTTCCTTTGTCTTGATTCCCATCTTCTCAAGTCTTTTCCATCCTTCAATCATTTATTGAATACCTATTTTTTGCTACTTATACTACCAACAACACACTATCCTGGACTGGGAGGAATAAAAAAATCAGTTTTTGCCTTCATGGAATGGTTGATTTAGGACAGCTGATAGAACATGCATGCAAGTAAGCATAACACAAATCAGAATTGACAAAGGAAAAACTAGGTTCAAATCCCTCCTATGATACAATCTGACTGAATGACCCTGGGCAAATCACTTAATCATTGTACCTCAGGAAACTTTCTAAGTTGATGAGCTGCATTGGTAGAAGGAGCTTATGATCTCAGGGTTCCCTATTCCCAAGAAATCACAGATCTGGCAAAGGACCCCCAAAACTTCCAAACCTTTAAGTATAAGATACTTACCCAATGGCCAACAAGTTGACGTGAATGAGAATATGAATCATGTTGGTATCAACATTCTCAGTATAAATGAAACCAGAAGATATAAGGAAGTTTTAGTTAAATGAAAAGATGGCTCACAAGTTCTCCTTGGAGTAGCAAATATAGAAGTTGGCCTTGTCTGAAGTCCAAAAACAATAAGAAATATTTTATGGGATACTCAATCATTCCTCATTGCAGAACATAAGAGCAACATTAAGAAAGAGACCACCATGAAGATGATTGTAGTTCACATGTCAACATCTATTCTAGAGGATAAGAAGGTAAAGAAATCCAATGGAGAACTCAATAAGACCATTCAAATTAAAGCAATATGTACTTAAGATGGAATTTTCCCACTGGGAGCTGCCTACACCAATGAAATCACAAGTCTGAGAAAAATTTTTTAATACTCAATGACTCCACTGGAAAACTGGGTATAGGGGAAGAATTTGGTGGTCCATATCAAAAAGTGTTTCCAGTCTGGGGCAAAAAGACAGTAATACTGATAATGACAATGATAATATTAGTTCCCATACATAGCACTTTATGGTGTAAAAAGCACTTTCCTCAAATAATCTAGTCATACAGATATCACAAGTGTCATTATCCCCATTTCATAGAGTACAAAACTGAAGTTGAAAGTTTTCATAATTTGATCAAGATCTTTCAGTTAATAGTATATAGCTGAGACTCAAATTCCTGTGATTTCTCTTCCAGATCAAAATATTTTTGATATACTTCAACACTTGAATCCTCCCAATTATGGCTCACAATCAAAAATAATTAAAAGAAACCAGAACTTTGTAGACTATATGAAAACTTCATGCTTATATTTGATGAATGCTTTCTTCAAGATAAAATTTGAGAGTCACTGGTAAGCATGAATAGCATTAAAAAATGAAATTACCTTGAGATATAGGAAGCTTTTGGTTGTTAACATGGAAGCCATTTTTAACTTAGAGATCTGTGAATGGTCAGATTATTGACTTGTTAGAACAAAGGTAATAATATCAAACTTAAAAGAAAAACTAAGAATGAGAAGATATTGCAACCAGAGGTCAGTTTTAACCAATTAAATGAGCTATTGATGTATAATAATGGGAAGTTGATAAAAAAGCAGACACATACATATATGTAATTATACAGCCTTAAAGTCTCTTTTAATAAGACATTTCTTGTACATATATTAAGATTATACAAATTTCCTGGAGAGATGCAACTTTGCTTGGCTATTCTCTCATTATTAATCCAAAATGAGGCATAAGACCGTAAAATTGTATGTTCACTAAAGGTGTTTGTGACTGTCTTAAAGAATGTCCCATTGAGAGTCCAAATAGAAGGGAGTGTTTCTATATGGATAAATGAAATCCTTCAGCTGGATCATTTGCAGATGACATGCTGATTGCATCAAGCATAATAAGCATTACATAACTTCCTAATTGAGATCCACAATAATTCAAAAAGTATTCGATCTAAATATATATATATATGTAAGTATGTATGTGTGTATATATATATATATATATATATATATATATATATATATATATATATATATGTTTGGAACAAATCAAGAGTATAAAGAAGACCTATTATCAATGTTATGATAGTACAGTCCATGGAAGTGACCCATCAAAATATATATCTTTTGGAGAGTGAGCCCAGGTCTGGAGAGGGAGAGAAAAATGAACTGGATTGCATTTGAGAAATTACCTAGTGCTTTTAATGACACCAAGCTGTTCCCTGAAACAAAATCCCATCTTTCTGATATGAACATTTTTCTGCTACATGTCATGGAATGCTACAATCTCCCAAGAATCAAAATGACAAGTTCCCCAAAGGACCATAGAGTTACATTCTGAGTATACTTTACTTTAGCAGTGTATGTTTTAGCATATCACTGATCACAAACACTATCTTCTGTTTACCTAAATGCAATAAAACTTCCTGGATGCCTGTTCATAACAAACATTAGCCTCTATTAGACTATGTGGTTGTAAAGTGAAGAGATAGACATGATGTGAAAGTAAAAAAGGTAATGTGTGTGGTTCAGAGTGCTGGACTGATCACAGACTCAACCTCTCTAAACTAAATATTCACATTCAACCAAAGCAAGGAGCTCCAAGATAAAATGAATACTAGAAGAATTAATGGCAAGAGATTAGAGTGTCTCTCTCTGAGCAAGAACAGTTTCTTGCTAACTTGGAGGGAAAACTGAGCCAACATACAGTTGGCCAGAGAAGAACAGAAAAAGAGTGGGCAGTTTTTAGAGATCTGGTATATAGCATTTCATTTGCTCATCTGGGCCAGAACACTTGCAAATATCAAGACTGGTTTGATGAAATTGATGGGGACATACAGAAGCTGCTAAATGAAAAATGAGTCAGAAGGCATATGAAATTCAATTTTATGCAGACAATAACAAACCAAAATGCTTTTATGATGCCCTTTGTGCTATTTTTGGGCCAAAGACCTATGGTACACCTCAGCTTCTCAGTTCTCATGAATTTACATTCATTAGCAATAGGGACATGACCCTAGAGAGATGGGCTGAATACTTCCATAGTGTTTTTAACAGACCATCATCAATCAGTGTAGAAACCATTCACCATTTACCTCAATTGGAAGTCAATCAGTCCCTAACCAAAGTTCCAACTGAAGAAGAGGTTCTGAATGCCATTAGGCTCCTTTCAAGTGGCAAAGCACCTGGTGCTGATTCTATTCCAGCTGAGATCTACAAGATGGGGGGTCCATTGCTTATACAAAATTGACTGAAATTTTCCAGGTTATATAGCATGGAGGTATCAAGAATTCAAGGATACCTCCATTATCCATCTCTATAAAGGTAAAGGGAATAGATTGTCCCATGACAATCACAGGGATATTTCTTTTTTAGTCATTGCTAGTAAGATTCTTGCCTACGCCTTCTCAACAGGCTGATCCTTCACCTCCCTGAAAGCCAGTGTGGCTTCAGAAAAGAGTCAAGTAACAGTCAATATGGTGTTTGCTGCCTGACAACTCCAGGGAAAATGCTAGTAACAGTACAGAGTTCTGCATATAACGTTTGTAGATCTTACCAAGGCCTTTGATATCATCAGTTATGAGGGTTTATGGAAAATTATGGCAAAATTTGGTTGCTGGGAGTTCATCAGTATTATACTTCTGCTTCATGACAGTGTACATGCCCTGGTTCTGGACAGTGGATGATGCTCTTGAGATTTCCCAAACACCAATGGAATAAAACAAGGATGTGTCCTTGCTCCTATACTTTTTAACATGAGGTTTATGGCTATGCTATCAAACACTTTCACTGAGGATGAACAAGGCCTCAAGGTCAGCTATCTGCACTGATGGCAAATTCTACAACTTGAAAAAGCTTCAAGTCAAGACTAAAGTGAAAGGAAGATTGATGTATAATCTTCTGTTTGCAGATGATTGTCCACTCAATGCAGCCTCTGAAGCTGAGATGCAACAAAGTATGGAATGATTCCCTGCTGCTTGTACTAATTTTGGTCTAACAATTAACGACAAGAAAACACCATCACCAGCACCACACCATCTATATATGTGGATTCATCGATTGTAGCAAATGGAGAAGTTTGGAGTACTGTGGACAAGGTCACTTACCTTGGTAGTGTCCTTTCAAAGGAGGTACACATTGACAATGAGGCTGACTCTTGCATTACATACTTGGAAAGAGTATGGGAAAGAAGAGCTATTAAACTGTCTACTAAACTGGTCTACAGAGCTGTCCTCAAACTTGGACAGTCTACCAATGCCATGTCAAGAAATTGAATTGCTTCCATTTAAATTGTCTTAGGAAGATTCTGAAGATCACCTGGCAGGAGAAGAATCCAGACACTGAGGTCCTTTCTTGAGCTAAACTGCCTAGTATTACAACATCACTACAGAGAGTACAACTATGATGGACTGGACACGTTGTTAGAATGCCAGACATACACTTGCTCAAAAAACTATTTTATGGAGAACCTACAGAAAGCAAGTGCTCACAAGGGATTCAGAAGAAGGAACACCAAGATATTCTGTGGATCTCATTGAAGAACTTTAGAATTGATCATACATCATAGGAGATATTGTCACAGGACTACCCAGCATGGCTTGCCCTCATCATTGAGGATGCTGCACTATTAGGAAGGCAGAATTGAAGCAGCTTAAAGGAAATGTGACATCTGTAAATTTAGAGTACCCATCCCAGGTGATCACATGGACTATTTGTACCTAACCTGTGGTAGGTATTCTGAGATCTTATTGGGTTGATCAGCCACAATTGGACACACTGTAATTTGTCTCAAATATAGTGATGTATTTTGGTCTCCTTTGAGAATGAAGGACAAGTACTAATGGAAGGATTGCCTGCTAAAACTGGTGGAAAAGATATCAAAGAAATGATGATATTTGTCCTTTGTTCTTGAAGAAGACCATGACATCAGGGCGGTATTGCCATACATGAATACAAATTGGATTTGAATGAGTGGGGCTGTTCTAAGCCTTACTTTTTTTTTCTCAGAGTCATCTACATCTAGTAACTTGATATGAATCAGGATGACTGGAGATAGCCTAGGATGTGAGGCAGATTTAAGTGACTTGCTCAAGGTCACATAGCTAATAAGTGTTGTGTTAGAGGATGGACCTTAACTCCAGTCCTTATGACTCCAAATCAAGTGCTCTATCTACTGTGCCCAGTTCTATCCACAGTTCCTCAGTTAAATGGAAGATAATAAGGGAGAGAGACATAGTATGGGCAACTCAGTATTACGGTGGATAGAATGCTAGGCCTGGGGGTAGAAAGACTCAACTTCCTGAGTTCAAATATGATCTCACACATTTACTAGCTATGTTAACCTGGGTAAATGACGTAATTCTCTTTGCCTCCGTTTTCTCATTTATAAAATGAACAGGAGATGGAAATGGCAAATCAGTCCAGTATCTTTGCCAAAGAAACCCAAATGGGGTCATAGTTAGACACAATTGAACAACAATAACAAAAGTGGGAGAGAGAGCACTATAAGTTGGAAAGGAGCCTCAGGGAAGTTATAGAAAGTATTATTTAAATTTCCTTTTTCTTCCCCGCCCCCCCTTGTAAAGCTCTATTCCTCTATTTGTTCACATGTTCAAGTGTCTCCATTTCAAAATTCTTTCCCCAACTTTGCTATTTGAGTCACTCTCCAGGATTTCCATTTTTTTAAGTAAAATTTTATGTCCCTTAATCTTTACCTTCTGTTAAAACAAATTTATCAAAGATAAATGATTACCAAATTCAATGAACTTTTTAGTCATCATCTCCTTGATTTCTCTGAAGTATCTGAGAAATTTGAAAATGTTGTCATCTCTCCTTAATATTTTTGCCTTCATTTTCTTCACTGCTTCTCTTTCCACCCCTCCAAGAATTAGAGACTGATAGAGAGGAAATTTACATTCCTTCCTTGGTGGGGTTTGCCTCAGGATATGTGTGAAAAGGGCTGAGAACCTATCATCAGTATAAGAAGAGAGACCCCTTCTTTCCAATCTGTTAATAGATAAAGCCAGAGAAGAGCAATATTTTTTCTTTTTTTAAGAGCAATATTTTAATGAGAGTTATTATTACTTCATGTTCTGCATATTTAAAATTGAAGTAATTTGTTAAAAAAAGTATACTTTTTTTCCCCACATCACTTTTATTTTCAAATATATCCCTCTCTTTCCCTATCCTGGGAGCCATCTCTCAGAAAAAAAAAAGAAATTATAGAGAAAGACTGAAAAAAGATCAGTTCAGCAAAGCCAACCCGTAACATATCTTCTATATTTGACTGTATATGCAATCTTTCATATCCTTAGACCCTCCTCTCCAATCTTTGCAAACAGAAAATGGGATGTATTTTCCTCCCTAAATCTTCTTAGGTGGCCTAGTTTGTTGTCACTGTTTCTTTGCTTTTTTTCCCACGGTCTGCTTACTTCATTCTGCATCATTCCATATCAGTCTTCTCATACTTGTCTGAAAACTAGAATAATCTTATTTTCCTTAGCTCTTTTTCCTGACTTCCCTATTTTGCTTAGTGGCACCACCATTCTCTTAGTCATCTTCAATAGGCTCAAATCTTGGTGTGTTAGTGAAGTAAATAGAACATTATCCTTCACTCATTTCTTTATATTATTCTACTAGACTTTTTTTTTAGAGTTTTTTTTGCAAGGCAAATGGGGTTAAGGGGCTTGCCCAAGGTCACACAGCTAGGTAATTATTAAGTGTCTGAGGCAGGATTTGAACTCAAATACTCCTGACTCCAGGGCCGGTGCTCTGTCCACTGCGCCACCTAGCCAACTAGCCACCCAGCCAACTAGCCACCCCTCCACTGCGTCACCTAGCCACCCCTCTACTTGACGTTTTTTCAGGATTGTACATTATGAGGAACGCAACGGCGAGTAAGCTGATGTCACATGATTCGTTGAAACAAAATTAATCAGCAAAAACTTTTTTTTAAAAGAACACATGAATTCAAAGGACTTATTTTGAATTCTGACTTAGCCACTTTACAACCTTCATCAATTCATTTATTTTTTTTTTGCAATTCTTGATAAGGCTCTAGCTCTAAATTCAATCATCTTTGACTTTCTCCTCTACTCAATCAGCAGCCAAGTCCTATTGTATTTTATTTCAAAATACCACTTTTGTCTAACCTATCCTTTTCATTTCTATTCCTTTGATGCCTCACACATACAAAAATTCAAGGTCTCTTCTTTATCACATATCCTATACCCAAAAAGTTTGTTTTTAATGAGATTTTTCAAAAATAATATCTTTTGTCAGATGAGTCCCTAGTTTCGTTAGAAAATTAGGATCACATTACTATGTCTTGGTTATTGGGGTTGCCTTATGAAAATGGTGACTTAAATTAGATGATAGGAAGAATCTATAATTAAGATTTAGAACTTCATTTCTTCCTCTTATGTTTTATCTCTCTATTTCCTTTACTTCTTGGAATACCTTGTGTCCTCTAAGGTATCTCAAGTGCCACCTTCTTCAATATGCTTTTCATGATTTCTATAGTTATTAGTGCCTCAACCCCAATGCAAATTATCATTGGGCATTTATTTTGTATATGTCCTGCAATTCCTAGGGAATTTATCCTCTAGTATAATGTAAGCCCTTTGAGGGAAGGGATTAAATATTTCTTATTGTAATATTTAGCAGAGGCCCTGGCACATTTTATGTGCTTAATTAATATTTGCTGACTGATTATATTCTAATTTGTATTGTACTTATTCATAGGTATATACACTCTCTCACTAGATTGTAAACCCAAGAAGACAAAAACCTTGTCTTGAAAATCTTTATAACTCTAGTATCTAGCACATTATTCTGCACATTGTTGAATTGAATTACTGAGTTGACTGGTTTGTTCAACTTATAAGTAAAGATATTTCACAAATTTCCTAATTATACTTCTTGGAATTTCAATAATAATAACTACTAACATTTATAGGAGCTTTTAAACTTTACCATTGGCTTTTTTTTTTGAACAGGTTTTTAATTCAGGGTCTGTAAGCTTTTTTTTTTTTAAGTTTTGCTAACTGTAATTCAGTACAATTGGTTTTATTGTAACCCTAATATTTTGTTTTATCCATTTAAAAACATTATTCTGAGGATGAATCCATAGCCTTCAACAGACTGCCCAAAAGGGGTCCATGACACAGAAAACAGCCTTGGAGGAAAACTATAAGTCCTAAATAGGTTCTATAGGAAATGTCAGGAAATGTCATCTAAAACTGAAGCTAATAATATTCAACATAAAATGGATGCCATTAGCCAGTTTCAGAATTCTTTGTTTTATTAGTTTTTTTTTGCAAGGCAAACAGGGTTAAGTGGCTTGCCCAAGGCCACACAGCTAGATAATTATTAAGTGTCTGAGACCGGATTTGAACCCAGGTACTCCTGACTCCAGGGCCGATGCTTTATCCACTATTCCATTCTTAATTAATTTGGGGCATCTAGGTAGGAAAATGGATAGAATGACCTGATTGAAATATGACCTCAGACAGTTACTAACTGTGTGATCCTGGGCAAGACAACCTCTATTTGTCTCAGTTTCCCCAAATGTAAAATGGGGACAACTGGAGAAGGAAATGGAAAAACACTTTAGTATCTTTACCAAGAAAATCCCATAGGAGTCACAAAGGGTCAGACATGACCGAACAACAAAAACAAAAAGATGTTCTGTGAAAATGCCGATGAGATCAGAGTGTCTCTTGACAGCAATTTTGTAGGTCTCTCTCTCAAACTTAATCTAGGAGATGAGGGTGTTCCCCAGAATCTCTTCTGGAAGGCATGACTGGAATGTAGCTGATGTAAAGAAATCTGCAACCTACTTAATTGTATTGTAAGATGGCCAAGGTAATGTTTGTCATAACCCAAGGGTGGTAATCTGAGTGGAATCTGGGAAAAAAAAAGAGCCAAAGAATAAGAATTTTTCATTATGTCTCTAGTCCTGTTCAGGAGAGATGATGCTTTGGTTCTAAATGACCTCAAAATGACCACTTTTTTTTTAAAAACAGGAATTCTTAAAGCAGACAAGTTCAATTTATCGAATTTCCTTTGCTTGATGGAAATTTCCCTTAAGAACATACAGCTCCATCTGCTCTCGATTGATAATCACTAAGCAACCTTTTTATTTTATTTTATTTTGTAGTGTATATAGACCTACAAGATAGACCTTGTGTATGTGATCCATTTGTGTCAGATGTATTTCATATTAGAAATTAAAACCAATCAGTCTTGTGAGTTTGGATAGCATAAATCAATCTACAAGAGCCTGATTATCACTAATAAAATCAAGAAAGAGACCCTGGACTTAGAGTATAATTACCCTATGGTCTGAGCAACCAGCCAGCTAGCCATCTGGTCTCTCTCTAATACAGCTATAGGTTGCAGGATTAAGCATTAAGAGACCTCATCTAAGACAGAGGTTCTTTTTTTTCTTTCAGGTTTTAAATGTTTTTAGGTTATTAAGCATTTTTCCTCCTCCTCCAGTCTCCCTCATATAACTAAAAAGAAGAAAAAACCAAAATCATTGTAACAAATATACATAGTTAAGGAAAACAAATTCCCATATTGTATGTGTCCAAAGATGTGTGTCACATTTAGCATATTGGGAGGTAGGAAGCATTCTTCAGTTTTCTGTAATCAGGGTTGATAAGTACATTGAGTGGCATTCTTGAGTCTTTTAAATTGTGTATTTTTATGCCATTATAGACAACATAAAATAGATTGTTTTCCTGGTTCTGCTCACTTTACTCTGTATTAATTCATACAAGTCTTCGAAGGTTTCTCTGAAATTGTCTCATTTATCATTCCTTACAATACAATACAATCGTATTCCATTATATTAATATCTTAATTTGTTCAGTCATTCTCATTGATGGGAATACCCTTAGTTTTCATTTCTTTACTATAACAAAAAGAGCTTCAAAACTATTTTAGTTCATATATAAGAAATTTCTTGTCACCAAGATCTTTGGCATTGACAAATGGTTCAAACCTAGAAAGTGATAGGATTTTTATCAATGGGAGAATCATTACCATCTTTCCTTCTACATTCTAAGCACCAAGGAGTCTTTCCTTTTGATATGCAGCTGAAACTCTTCCTTTGTATGTGTTATCTCCCCCTTTAGAATTTGAACTCACTGGGGGCAGGGACTATCTTATTCTTCTATTTGTATGCCTATGTTCAGGGTAATGCTTTGCACGTAGAAAATAATAATGCGCCCCCCCCCCATTCATTCATATAAGGACCTTTTCCACTCTGATCTTTTTAGGGGAATAAGAGTGGACTTTAATAAAAGTTTCATTTCATGGGGCAGCTAGGTGGCGCAGTGAATAGAGCACCAGCCCTGGAGTCAGGAGTACCTGAGTTCAAATCCGACCTCAGAAACTTGATGATTACCTAGCTGTGTGGCCTTGGGCAAGCCACTTGATCCCATTTGCCTTGCAAAAAAAAAAAAAAACTATAAAAGCTTCATTTCCAAGATTCAATCGTATAAGAATATGAGCTTTATACCCCAAATGATAATCAAAGGATGGACTTTTCACAGGAAGAAAAAAAATTAATGCTCCAAATCACTAATAAAAATGCAAAATAAAGCAATTTGGAACTATGATACCCTCCAAAATAGATGAATGGATAGATAGAGAGATAGAATATTGACTGGGTCAAAGAATATGTGAAGTTTAGCATCCTTTTGTATTACTAAATGGACCACATATTTTAGCTTTTACTTCCCAGACTCATTTTTTTCCATCTTTGCCCTGGGACTTTCTCATGCTGAAGCTGCCTCTACTTCTTGCAGCCTCCAGTCTCTCTGGACTACTTTCTTTTCTTTTTAAAAAAAATTTTTTTTCCTGGACTACTTTCTTACCTTTTTGTCTTTTCTCCATTAGAAGGTAAACTCCTTGAGACCAGGGGCTGTCTTTCTTTTTTCCTTGTATTTCATTTCCAGCACATAACACAATGCCTGACACAAAGTAAGAGCTTAATAAATACTCTGTCTATCCATCCATCTAGCTTTTCAGGATCATAATTCCAAATTAACTTTAATTTGCATTTTTATTAGTGATTTGGAGCATTATTTTTTTTCTTCCTTTGAGAACTACATCCTTTGACTGTTCCTATCGGATTAGGTTATAGTCTTATGACTGAATTTGTTCCTTATATCTTGGTTAAAAAAACTCTTCAGTACACTGGTTCTTAACCGTTTTTGTGTAATATCTTAGTGAAACCTATTGACTTCTTTGAAGAATGTTTTTAAGTGCACAAAATGGTATATGCATGATACGAAGGAAACCAATTGCACTGAAATACAGGAAATAAAATATTTTTTTAAAAATGTTCATAGACTCCAGGTTTAAGTCCCTAGTTTAAGTCATTTTTGAACTACAACAAACATTAGTTACCATTTCTGTCAACTATATTATTAGAGATCATACTCAAAGAGGGCCAACCTCTTTGTAGTAAATCAACAAATCATTTGATTTCACTGGGAGGATCTCAATAGAGACCTGGGCAGTAGTTGGGTTGAACTGAGAAACTCCCAGTTCTATTGCTCCTGTTATCCAACAATTGAAATTGAAATTCAAACGCCCCAATTAACAACCCTCCATTTTCTATCAGAGGAATCAGCTCGATCAGAGGGAACTGGCTCAAATTCCCTAAATCATTCACTAGAGCAAACCATCAGAATACATAAAAAAGCTTGGAGGTAGAAGGCGATTGGAGAAGGTAAGCACAAACTTCTCACTTTCCCCTACAGAACCCCTCACTGTTCAATTCCAAATAACTATTTAAACTAGGTAGCTAAATGTCTTACCATAGATTTGCCTGCAGGGAATGGAAAGGCAATTATGAAAACAGACCCTGCGCAGGACTATGAGGACAAACCTTACCCTCAGGGAACTTGCAGGCAGTTTTACAAGAAAAGTATGAGATAATTATTAGAAATAAGACTGACTATTATCAGGGGCGGCTAGGTGGCACAGTGGATAAAGCACGGGCCGTGTGGCCTTGGGCAAGCCACTTAACCCCATTGCCTTGAAAAATCTTAAAAAAAAAAGAGTGACTATTATCACTCACTTTAAGGGTTATCCGAAAGATTAAGTGGTGGTATCTGCTATTGTAATTTGGTTGTTAGAGATTCCATTTGGGGTTTTCTTGGCAAAAGATACTAGAGTGGTTTGCTGCTTCTTTCTCCAGCTCATTCTATAAAGAAATTGAGACAAAGTTAAGTGACTTGCCCTAGGTCACACAGCCAGTGTCTGAGATCACATTTGAACTCAAGAAGATGAATCTTTCTGACTCCAGCTTCATCACTCTATGCATTGTGGTGCCATCTAGCTGCCTTGCTTTGACATTAGAAGGAATCTCAGAAGACACTGAAGTTAGAAGAATCTCCTTAGAAAGTATTCTATGGAGGTGAAGAATTCCGAGGTAGAGTACTTTATAAATCTGTATTATTAGCTGCAGGTTGGTTTGTACAGTGGGGTAGAAAATTGGGCTGGGAACTAGGAACACTGAGTTCAATTCTGGTCTCAGAAACTTACTAGCTATGTGACTCTGGGCAAATCACTTAACTGTTTGCCTCAGTTTCCTTCTCTATAAAATGATCTGGAGAGGAAATGGAAAACTATTTCAATATCTCTGCCAAGAAAACCCCAGTGGGATCACCAAGAGTTGGACATGACTAAACAACAACACCAATGACCACCTGTGCAAAGGTGAGGTTAGAAATGTGGAATTATGAGACCTATTTTATTTTTAGTTCTGATTGAGATGAATAGTGATTTTGAGCGATGTTCTCAATTCATTACATATATTTAATAGAGTTCATGGGATTTAACTGAAAGGGAATTTAGAGACCATGTACTTCAACTCCTTCATTTTGCAGAATTCCATTACAGCAAAACTGTAGTTATTTCCTAGTAGAATGGATGATTACTACTGTTTGCCTACTTCAATTCTGCTTTCTTGCCATTGAATGATGCTAGAGGAAATCACACCTATTTAGGTTATTTATTTCAAACTCAATTGTGCCCTCACTTCTACATGCCAATCTTTTATTTGATTGACTGTCATAAATCTCTTCCCGCCCCCCCCCCCCCTTGTTCTCAAGCCACTTCTGACACCTCAAACCACTCCTGACAATCTCAAGCCATCAGGCTTCATTGAAAACATTTGAGACCATCTATTCTGAGCTCTCTTCTCCTAAGTTCCACATTTAACACCACTTCATCGTAACCACCTCTATCCTGTCCTCCCTTTGCTCTAGTTTGGGAGGATGAAGGTAGCCTTTTCCCTTTACCAAGGAACAACAATCCGTTTACTTATTCTTATGGGGTTTTTTTAGGTTTTTGCAAGCCAATGGGGTTAAAGTGGCTTGCCCAAGGCCACACACCTAGGTAATTATTAAGTGTCTGAGGCCAGATTTGAACTCAGGTACTCCTGAATCCAAGGCCGGTGCTCTATTCACTATGCCACCTAGCAGCCCCCCCCCCCCATTTAATTACTCTTTATAGTGCACTGGCCTTGAAGTCAGGAAGACAAGTTTCAAACCTGATCTCAGACAATTACTAGCTAGTCTCTGAACCTTTGTCTCCCTCACATTTTGCCACTGGAAAAATGGAAATCACAATAGCATCTTCTTCCTAGGGTTTTTGCATCATATGAGTTAATATTTGTAAAGTGCTTACCACAGGGACCAGTACACAGTAGTCACTTAATAAAGGCTTGTTTCCTTCTTCAATCTCTTTATTCCTGCTTTATAGTCTTACTCCTATTTTCTTTGGCAAACTCCTTCAGTTATCATCTTTTCATCCAAATTTCTAAACTTGCTATATTGACTAGCATCTCTGATGCCTTCAAATACAGACAGATTTCTCATCTTTAAAACAAGACACAATGAAATCTTACTTGACCATACCATCCCTTCAATCTATCATCCTATTTTTCCCATGACTTTCATTAACAAAACTAGAAAAAAAACTTTGTATGAGAGTTGCTTTTCATTCTATTTCTTAAGCCTTTGCTATCTGACTTCATTTCTACCTTCTCCATTGGGACTACTTTATACAAGGTGACAATAATTTCTGCTCTTTAGTGCTATATCTTATGGTCATTTTCTCAATTTCCATTCTTGACCCAATCATTTTCTAGAGTGCTTCTCATTTTTATCAAATCAAAAATCCTCAATCTGGATTCTTTTTCCTCCCTTCCTCTTCCTATCTGTGGTGGCTGATCCTTTTCAGGCCCCCCCCCTTTTCTTTTAGTTTTTTTCGAGGCAATGGGGTTAAGTAGCTTGTCCAAGGCCACACAGATAGGTAATTATTAACTGATCGAGGCTGGATTTGAACTCAGGTACTCCTGATTCCCGGTCTGGTGCTCTATCCACAGCACCACCTAGCCGCTCCGTTTTCAGTCACTTTTAAAGGGACCTCAAACACATCTTCTCCCACTCCCCTATCATATCCCATCCCCCCAACCTTGAATGTTCCCCTGGACTCAAGTCTGGACCCTGTCCTCCCATGTCCTTTCTATCCTTCCAAGATGATCTTATTAGCTCCTTTAAATTAAACTCTATCATCTCTGCAGAGATGGCTTAGAGCTACATCTCCAGCATTTATCTCTCCACTGACCTCTAATTCTTCTCCAACTGCCTGGCTTCTGAAATTCAGCACACCCAAAACAGAACTCATTATCCTTTTAAGCTTACCTCTCACTCAAACTCACCTCTTACATTCCCTATTTCTGATAAGGGGGACACTATTATTCCAGCCATCTGGGTTTACAATTCCTCTCACTTATCCAAGTGGCTGCCAAGTCTTTTTGATTCCATCTTTTCAGCATCTCTTGAATGTGTTATCTTTTCTCTAATGAAATGGCAAAAATCCTAGTTTAGACTCTCATTGCCTCTCCCTTGGATTGGTACAGCAGCCTCCTAATCAATCTCCCTGCATTCATTCTCCCCCTTTTCAAATACATCCTCTATGTGACTGCTAAGATGTCATTTGAAAGGCATAAAGCAAACAATGAGGATTTAAGTGCCTACTAGATGCCATATTTAATTGAATGTGGCACACAGATAATTAAATACAACATATACAGATATATTATATATATATATATATATATATACAAGCATATTCATATATATTTTTATTGGGAAGGCACTAGATGACTAAATAGACATCAAGTAGACATTTTAAATTCAACATATCCCAAACTAAACTCATTATTCCCCTACCTCCATCCTATACTTGCCTTTTCCTAACTTCTCTATCATTTTTTTCCCATGAGGCAGCTGGGGTTAAGTGACTTGCATAGGGTCACACAGCCTATTCCTCTTAAGGGAATTACAATCCTCATAGTCACCTAGGCTTAAAACCCACCATTGACTCCCTACTCTCTCTCCCATATCCAATATATTGCCAAGGCCTCTTGATTTTACCTTCATCATGTTTCTCACCCATATACCTTCTCTTTTTTGACACTGATACCACCCTGACACAGGCCCTTATCATCTCATTCTTAGATTGTCCTAAAATCCACGAAACTTTCTTCACTCCAGGCTATCTTCCACTTAGCTGTCAAAGTGATCATCCCAAAGTGCCGTGAGTCTGACCATGTTATTCCCTCCACCCCTTCCCTCCCTACTCAAGGACTCCAGAAGTTCCCTATCACTTCCAGTATAATATATATTATATAAATATGTATTATAACATATAAATAATAATATATTATATATATAAATAACTATTTAATGAAATTTAAAATATATAACCAATAGAAACAAAAACCAAATAGAAAATCCTGTTTGGAATTCAAAAACTCTTCATTATCTGGTTTCCCCACATCCACAATTCCAGTCTTCATATACCTTTTTTTTTCAGATTTTTTTCCAAGGCAATGGGGTTAAGTGGCTTGCCCAAGGCCACATGGCTAGGTAACTACTAAGTGTCTGAGGTCGGATTTGAACCCAGGTTCTCCTGACTTCAAGGCCGGTGCTCTATCCACTGAGCCACCTAGCCGACCAATCTTCATATACCTTTAACAGCCCCTGACTTTCACTGTGATTCAGTGACACTGACCTTTGTTGTTTCCTCCAAAAAAACCCCTCCATCTCCTGACTCAACATTTCTCCTGGTTGACATCATGTCGGTAATTCTCTACTACTCTCTGTCTCCCGGCTTCCCTGGTTGCTTTCAAGACCCAACTAAAGTTCCAACTTCTCTGGGAAACCTTTATTAATTCCATTAACATCTTCTGCCTCCCTTCTATTTATCATTTCCAATTTATTCTTTGTTACTTAGTGGGTTTACTTGTTCCTTCCCCTCACCCTTCCCCCACCCTACCCTACCCCCACTGTTAAACTGTGAGCTCCTTAAGGGCAGAAACTTTTTATTTTTAAACATTCTTTGTATCTCCAGTGCTTGGCACAGTGCCTTGGCTACCGTGCTATGGCCCAGCCTTAGAAGCTGGAGAAAGAATGTTGGATGAGAGCATCTACTCATTCAGTTTGGCCTCTTCTTGCTGTGTCAATGAACATTTTTGAGTTCCAGTTTCTTAAGACCCAAATTCGATAATGTGAAACAATTTACAAGGTCAACTAGATGGCACAATAGCTAAAACATTGGGTTGGGAACCAGGAAGATTTAACATTCTGAGTTCAAATCCAGCTTCAGATATTTACTTGATATGGGACCCTGGGCAAGTCACTTAAGTCTGTTTCCCTCGGTTTTCAAATCTGTCAAATGAATTGGAGAAGGAAATGGCAAATTACTCCAGGCTTTTTGCCAAGAAAACTCCAAATGGGTTGCAAAAAGGCAGACACTACTGAACAGCTAATAAGCTACAAAACTTATAGCATTATACAAACATGAAGCATTATGATGATGAGCTCTCTAAAAGACTTCAGGTTGCAAAAAAGGTTTGCACAGACCTGCATAGCTAGGAGTTTCATCTTGGAGCTTTCCTTATCAAAGAAATCATTATCCTCCATATTCAATGCAAAAATTCTTAGAAAAAACATTAAAATGGCATTATGCAAATACAAAGTATTTATAAAATACCTCAACTTGCAAGGTAATAGGTTCAAGGGAAAGATCTAGGTGTCTTACCAGCTCTGTTGTGCTATTTGCATTTCAGATTAGGACTAGTTGTATTTCAAAATCACACATTTTTGCCCTCTTTACAAAGCCACTCACAATGTGTGCTATTTTGTATTTCTTTTCAAAAAAGTATAATTAACATTTCCTTGTTAATTGGAAAAGAGAAATTGTTAATGGCTTCCCTAGGGTTTTGCACCCCAGTACAATGAATTAAATTGTTTTCTATAATAATTGTGCTGTATTAAATCACATTTTATGCCCACAGAACTCTGGAGCTCATTGCAGTCTTCGTTCAATATATATTTTTGAACCTTAGCTGAAGCCACTTTTGCCTGTGAAATAAAGATCCAAGCAAAGTGCCTTAATTCCTTTTGGGGGAGGGGCAAAAGTGGGAAAAGGTGGTAATTATTATCATATAAACTGTTATAAGTTAGATCTGTTTGAACAGGAACCGAGCACCCAGGATTCCCAGGGGCCTGGCTTTTCTTTCCCGGGGGTGACATTTGTAGCCTTTCTCTACAATGTTGCTGCTTCTGCCATTCATGATTCGCTCTCCTTTTCTGCTCCTTTCGGCCGCAGGGTGTGTGGAGCTGGACATCCTGAATTTGCTTGGGGGACAAAACAGTCTGGTTAAGCCTTTTCTTTTTCTTCTCTTGCTCCTTTTCCACCTCCCTCCTCCTCCCTCCTCTTCTTCCTTTCCCTCCCTCTTCTTTCGCCCCTGCACCTTCTCCCCTTTGTGTCCCCCCTTCTCCTCCTCCCTCCTTTGCCTCCTCCTTCCTCTTTCTTCTCTTTCCTCGCCTCCTCCTCCATCTTCTCTTTCCTCGCTTCCTCCTCCTTCCTCTTTTTCCTTCTCCTCCCATCCCCGCCCCAAGTCGGGAGCGCCAAGCCCCCGCCACCCAGCAGGAGGTGGGGCTCGGGAGGTGCTGGGGGCCCCGGGAGCCTCCGGCTCCGCCTGGCCCTTCGGAGAAGCCCCTGCGCCTCCCTTCCCCCACCCGCCCCCTCCCCCTCGGCCTGCACAGCCTCGGGGGCCTCCCCCCGCCCTCCCCGGCCGGTGGTCCCCGAGCGCTCCCAGGAGTCTTTTCTGCTAAGTTGAACGTCCCCTTCCCCTCCCCCTGCCTCCCCCTGGGCCCCCCATTTCCCCCCGGCCTCCACAAGAGCCTCTTACCTCAGACACTTCCTCTGGCTCATTGTGATTATCTCCGCCTTCTGCTCTCCCTGCGGTTGGAGAATGTGAAAAACTGCATTTTGTTTTCATTCAGAAGGACCCTGGCAGCCCCTGGGGGTGGGGGGTGGGAAGGGGCGACCGGGGAAAGTGGGGGAGGGGACGAGGCGGCTCTTCCTCCTGGGAGCCGGCCCTGGGGCTGGAGAGCGGCGCGGGCCCGGGGCCGGGGCCGGGGCCGGGGCCGGGCCCGGGGCCGAGCCTGGGCTCTCCCCCTGCCCCTTTGTAGTCTTGGGCAGAATCCAGGGTCTAGCTGGCGCTGCGCCACGGAAGGCGGCGAGTAACTCGAGTTTCTGGAGCGTCTCCAGGCTTGTAAAGTGCCCCCTTTCATATTGCACAGCCTCCGATGCTGAGAACACCTCGGGAGGTGGGCATTCGTGCCCTCCCCGGGCCAGAGTGCTCTCCGCCGCGCCGCCTAGTTGGCCGGACTTGGCCACAACCTGGACCCGGAGTCAGGAAGGAGGAGTTCAGTCCTGCCCAGACACCCACTGGGTGAGACGCAGCAAGCCACTCAATTGTCCTCAATCTCAGTTGCCTCATCTGTCCGTGAGGTGAAGAGCCGCTGCCATCCAGGGATGCCGGGAGGATTCGAGAAGAGAATGTTCGCAAACCTCAAAGCACTGCGTAAATACTAAACGCTTCCCATTGCTGTTGAGCTGAAGCCGATTCTCCTCCCTGCATCTCAGTTTCCCCATCTGTCATATCAGGGGACTGGATTGGGTGAGCACTGAAGTCTCTTGTAGCTCTAAAATCGATTTGGCATCTGTTTTGCCCATGTGAGACCAAGTTCTCTTCCCCTCCCCCCATTAAAATATGAGGTCCTTGAGGGCAGGGACTCGTCTTACTCGAGTGTCTGGCAAATGGCAGGCACTTAATAAAAGCTTGTTGATTAATTAAACTTTTCTGGTTCCTGTCACTGAGGCCATTGCCACTTCTAAGGACCGGAGTCGCCATCTTGTTCTGATTGAGGGTTCACAGAGCCAGAGTTTGAAGTTCATTCTGGAAAATGTATCTGGAAGCTCACCTGGAGGGGAGTTGAAGCTGAACTGTGTGTTTCCTTTTCTGTGTCCTTTCCGATCCTCTGGTTTTACATTTTTTTTATATATATTGGAAAGATTTTCAAAAGTCAGAGATTTGATTATCCTGCCTTTTTACTTTTTATAGACACCTTTGTGTATACAGAGGACTATGGATTCTTACTATGAGTAGATTGGAGTGATTATATTATTCTTCTGTGATTGTCAGGCAACAGTCAGCAAGTGTTTTATTAAGGACACGTTTATCAAAATATATATACAATGCTAACCTGACAGTTCCCCACTGAGGGGAAGGAGGAAGGAAACTTTGTAACTTAAAATTATGCATGTATGTATGGCTGAAAATAAAAAAAATATTTTTTTTAAAAGGAGTTTATTAAGGGCTAGAGAGGACCTGAGTTCAAATGTGACTTCAGACACTTGATAGCTGTGTGACCTTGGACAAGTCACCTAACCCTTATTGTTTTGTCTACTGGACCATTTCTAGTGTTCCTGATTCATATCTGACCACTGGATTCAGATGACTCTGGAGGAAAAAGTGAGAGTGGTGACTTAGCACAGTACTCCCTCATTCAAATCTAATTCACTTACTTGGCAACTTCTTCCTGATGTCTTGGTTTTCTTCAGGAATGAAGGACAAACAGCAGGACCTACTCTCTGTCAGACACTATGGTAAAACCAGGGGTTACAAAGTAAGGCAAAACCTGTCTCTGTCCTCAAGGACCTCACATTCTTTTTTTCCCCCTCTCAATTACATATTAAACAATTTTTAACATTCTTTTTTTTTTAACTTGAGATCCAAATTCTCCTCTTCCCTTTCTTTCCTCCTCCCCCCCACTTTGAGAAGGCAAGCAATTTGAGGAAGATTATACATGTAGAGTCTCACAAAACAGTTTCCAATATTAACTAGTTTGGGAAAGAAAACACAGACCAAAAGACAAAACAAAACAAAACCCCCAAACCATTCAGACTCTATCAGTTCTTTCTCTGGAGCTGGATGGCATTTTTTTCATCATAAATTCTTTGGACTTGTCCTGGATCATTGTATTGCTGAAAATGGCTAAGTCAATCACAATTCATCATCTTACAAGGTTGCTATTACTGTGTACAGTGTTCTCCTGGTTTTTGATCAGTTCACTTTGCAGCAGGTCATATAAATCTTTTAAAGTTTTTCTGAAGCCATCTTGCTCGCTCTCATTTCTTACAGCACAATAGTATCCCATCACGATCACATATCACAACTTATTGAACCATTCCCCAAGTGATGAGCATCCCCCCAGTTTCCAATTCTTTGCCATCATAAAAAGAGCTGCCAAAATATTTTTGTACATATAGGGATTTTTTTTTTAAACTCTCTTTAGGAAATAGATTTAGTTGTGGTATTGTTGGGTCAAAGGATATAAGTAGCTTGTTTGTAGACAACAGGGAAAGAAGTTAGTAGAGAGGGAGCAATTGAAGATAAAAGATAAAAGAAAATGGGAAGGATAAAAGAGGCATTTTGGGTGAAGATGGAAGGAGATGGATCAAGAAGGCATGTTGAGGCCAGGTGGGGTAGTGGATAAAGCACCGACCTTGGAGTCAGGAGTACCTGAGTTCAAATTTGGCCTCAGACACTTAATAATTACCTAGCTGTGTGGCCTTGGGCAAGCCACTTAACCCCATTTGCCTTGCAAAAACCTAAAAAAAAAAAAAAAGAAAAAAGAAGGCATGTTGAGTTAGTGGACATTAGCAGGGAAAAAGACCATGTTTTCATCTAAGATCAGAGTGAAAGAGGAGGTTATGGGGGAAGATATTTTGAGGGATGTGTGATGAGGACTAGAGAGGGCTCACTGAAATGTGAAGCATGTGACAAAATGCTTATTTGAAAGTTTGAGAAGGGAGTACTATGGGAGCCTTGAAAAGAAATGAAAAGATTTGGAATGATTTTAGTGTAGAGTGAGATTGACTATCTCTTAGGAACAAGGAGAATATTTGCCTGGTCTGTTGTGAGAGGAGAGTAAATTTTTAGAGTACGTTATTAGTAATGATGACCTCTGGCTCTATTTATCAGCATATGAATAAAAGAGCAGGTGCCCTAAGTGGTGTGAGTAATTTGGGATTGAGGTTTGGTTGGGTGTGAATGTGAAATTCAAATCCACAAACATTATTAAATTAAAGGAGTCCCTTCACTCTAGTTTATTTTGCTCTGGATTGGGAGGGGTGGGAAGGAGGAAAAGGATGATTCCACTGGAGATTTCAGAGGTTTAACTCCACAAGCTTTGATACCAGAACATTTAAAAGAATAACAATATAATGCCTTTGCCAGAAATGTAGTTTTCAAAGCATTGCAAAGCATTTAGGTGGTGCTGAGCCTAGAGTCCAGAAGACCTGAAATCAAATTCAGCATCAGATACATTAGTTGTATGACTCTGGACAATTCATTTAATTTTAATTTTCTCATCTGTAAAATGGGGATAAAAATAGCATCTCCCTCCTAGGGTTGTTATGAAGAACACATGACACAACATGTAAAGCCCCTTGCAAATCTTAAATGCATTATCAAAGTATTAGCTGTTTTTATTCTACCTTTATGGGCAGGGAATCTGAGGTCTGGGAAAAGTCATGTAATTTACCTAAGCTCACAAAGAGCTAAATAAGGAAGTGGCCTCCAATTTTGACACCTCATCTAGTAATCTCTCCATTGTATAAACTGAGATATCTAAACAACATTTAACCCAGTATTTGATACATAGTATGTGCTTAATAAATTCTTATTCCTTATTCCTATATTAGCACTGACCTTTGGCTTGAGAAAATTATGTGTTCTTGGAAAAGTTGCATTTTAAGTAGGACTTTTAAAAAGGGGGGGAATCCAAATCATGCCTCTCCTTTCTTATCTCTGGCAAAGCTAGGAAAATATTTCCTTTTTTTTTAGAGTCTTGAGATTCTATGATTAAGCATTAGCCCCTGATCTTGTAGGGAGCTAGGCAGAAATACTCTCTATTGTCCATCTGGGTTGGGTTTGTTCCGATCATTAAATGATCGATACACATTTATTAAACACCAACTGTGTGCCAACCAAGTATGCTAAGTACTTGTTTGTAGTTAGAGTGGGAAAAGAATAAACAATGAATCTGGGTCAAAGGGCCATGACAAATTCTCAGGTTTATGGTTCAGTCCCTAGGGTGCCCCATTTTGCAGAGATGCAGAGAGCACCAGAGGAGGCCTCCGCTCAATCACTTATTTGCTTGTTAAGGGGCCAGAACCTTCCTTTCTGATTCTAATTAACCATTTGCAGGGCTGTTTGGAAATGCTAATAGATCTTGGCTTATCTTATCAGATAAGTCCTCTTTGGAATTCATTTTCCAACTCCTAAGAGAGGGGTTTCCAGGTGCCAGAGCCTGGGGTAAGAAGCTCAGGGTCACTTAGCAGGGCTCGGATTTGTGCCCAATTCTGTTTAAGGGAGGTGTTTTTTTTTTTTTTCTTATACTCACTTGTTTTTTATTTTTTCGCTTTTTAGAATTATTTTTATTTTAAATAATTGCACTTGTGCTTACTGGCACAGAGTCTGTACTCTGCAGAATTTTTCCAATCCAACAAAGATGTTTCCCAAGTGGGAAAAATGCACATCAAGCGAACTCCCTAAATACATAATGACCAGTTGGAAAAGTATCTTTCTTGAAATAACATGCAACCCCAGCCGGCCGCCATCTTTCCTGCGGAGGCTTGGCAGGCTGGCTATCTCTGGGAGTTATTCTTCATTAAGTAACTGACAGGCTGCATGAACCTGAGAAGTCGTTTGTCCCCTTTCTGTCTTTGTCAAACCTTCAGATGGGGAGAGGAATGCTGACAACTGAGTCCTATAATCCTTTTAACTAATTTTATCTTGTTATCTTAAAGGTTGGAGGGAAATGTAGAGTAATGACCCCAGCTCAGTTAGCGAGCACCCAGTAGCACTGGAGAGCGGTGAGGTTCGCCAGGCCCCTTTCTCCCAGTCACCCTGGGGAGGAGGGAAGCCACACAAGCTGCTTTCCTGCAGAAAAATGCATTTCCACATTGATTCCCTGGGAAAGCAAATGGGAAACAAAGGGAAAGGAGGCTTGGGATGCAACAAATTCATTGAAGTCTTTCTATCTGCTTTTCAATTTAGGTCTCCAGTTTGATTTTCATTAGATTTACTCATATGGTGCTATATTCATTGAATATATTGAATTTGAATTTTTACAATAGATTGTATTTGAATTTTTACAATGGATTGAATTTGAATATTTACAATGACCTCTCCTCATAGACTAGAGAATGGGCTACTCTTTAACAACAACCTAAAGAGTTTGCTGGACTTTGAAAAAACGTGTAAAGTATAAACTAGATTGGATCATTTAAACATCTTCAGGCTCTTTACTGTTGAATATTTGGACTCTTCCCAATGCCTTCATTTCTATGTCAATTTAGTTTCCAAGACACAATTTAAGCATCACTGCCTTCATGAGGTCTTTCCTAACCTCTCCTTAGATGTTATACTCTCAGGATGTACTACCAGCTCTCTCTCTTAAAAAAAAAAGTACAAATGGTCTTTACATGGAATTGGAAAAATAAAATGCTATTTAAAAGAAAAATAAGTACAAATGACACATTTTAAAATTTGAATCTGCAATATTAACATTTTCTCCATCACTTTCTAACATCGAGACAATCAACAAAACAAAAATAAACCTTGATTTGTACTGTATGTCCATATCTGAGAGGGTTGGCTTTTTGATTGATTGTAGTGAAACTTGAAAGGATAGTAATCAACCTTTGCCCTCCTCCATTGGTGGGATCCCTCTCTACATCTGCCTCTGTGTGTCTCTGAGTCTCTCTGTTTTAGTCTCTGTTTCTCTGCCTCTATTTCTCTTTTTTTTTTGGTTTGGCTCCTTTTCAGTGGACATCTTCCTGCCTGATAGTGTTCAGTGAAAGACAATGGAGAGAAGCTTTGAATCGTCTCTCATCTATTCTTACACAGGATCCT
Organism: Macrotis lagotis; assembly: GCF_037893015.1. Lineage (NCBI taxonomy): Eukaryota > Metazoa > Chordata > Mammalia > Peramelemorphia > Peramelidae > Macrotis > Macrotis lagotis. The sequence continues at coordinate 60,213,521 of NC_133664.1, read as the reverse complement.
GAGACTATGGGCCTTGCTTCTTTTTTTTTTTTTATAAATTTTATTTAAGGCAGTGGGGCTAAGTGAATTGCCCAAGGGCACACAGCTGGACAATTATCAAGTGTCTGAGTCTGTATCTGAACTCTGGTCCTTCTGACTCCCGGCCCGTGCGTTATCTACTGCACCACCTAGCTGCTTCTGGCCCTTGCTTCTTCACCTGCCTCAGTAGTTGTTCTTTTGCTTTAGGTGAATGTGATTAATTTTAAGGTTATTACTTTTTAAGTTTCAAAAGGTCAAAAGAGAGTTGTGCAGCAACCCAGAAGCCTAGGCATCCTAGAGTGCAATCCCCACTGGGTTTTTACAGCTGAGCCAAATTAGAACAAAGAGCAACCTTTAAAACTCAGTCCAGTGTTAGCTAAGATGAGGACTCATCCAGAAACATTGAACATGATCTTGGTGTGATAAATGCTATGTAGAAATCTTAAAAGTGTGAGTGAACTCTCCCTTAGAAACCAAGGTGTTGGAGGGAAATGTTTAACACTTCTTTTACTGCTGTATCTTCAAAGAAAATATCTCTAAGTAAATTTTAAGTGATGCTAATTGGTTGTGGTATTAGGATACAGTCACTAGTGTCTATCAGTGAGGGATATATTCCTAGAAAGGGGGACTCAGTTCGAAGACAAGAGAATAAGAAACATCACCAAGGCTTCTAGCTATCCCTTAAACCCTGAGGAGAAGATGAATTATCATGAATTTGGGGTTGTGATTCCAGAGAATACTCAAACCTGCATTTTGTGAAGTTTGTTGAAGTTGATTAAGTCCTGGCCTTGAGGTGAGGAAGCTGATCTTTAAATCCTGACTCAGACTCTTATTAACTGTGTGACCCTGGACATTTCACTTAATTTTTCAGTGCCTTAGTCTCTTCACCTGTAAAATGAAAAGGTTAGACTCATAATTTGTAAGTTTGTAGACCTACATCTGCGGGTCTATATGTGGTATTTACTTATTCTTGTGTAGACAGGCTCTTAGCTCATTGTCTAATACCCCAATTCCATTGACTGATAGGGTACAAGACTATTTCTACATCTCCTTTCAGAGTAGTTTGAGAGGCTGAGGAGTCTTCCTTTTTTTTTTTTTGTAAAGCAATGGGGTTAAGTGACTTGCCCAGGATCACACAGCTAGGTAATTATTAAGTGTCTAAGTCTGATTTGAACTCAGGTACTCCTGACTCCAGGGCTGGTGCTCTATCCACTGCAACACCTAGCTGCTCTTTGAGGAGTGTTTTTCTAATTTATTGGTTTGGGTCTCCATCCAGCCATCATTCTCCATAATAATCCCCTTCTTCCCCTCAATCAATCACTGCCATTTAATTATCATCTTGGTATCATCAGTATCAATGATTGGAACTTTTCTATTAATTTAACCAATTGATTTCTTTTCAATATTTTGGATAAGAAATGAACAACAATTAGCTTTTACAAAAGGATAATTTAAAAAATCTTTGTGTGTATGTGTGTGTGTGTGTGTGTGTGTGTGTGTGTGTGTGTGAGAGAGAGAGAGAGAGAGAGAGAGAGAGAGAGAGAATTGAGAGGAGGACCCTTCATTATGGATGCTCAGAAGCAGTCTCTACAAGCATTCACATGAATTCACCAGGCATAGCAGATTGTACAGTCCTTCAACTAGTCCCCCACTGCACATGTATTATTTTGGCACAATCCTTTGTATTCCAATGCTTAATTGTTATTTAGACAATTAATCATGTCTGACTCTTCATGATCCCATTTGAGGTTGTCTTGGTAGAGATATTAGATTGGGGCAGCTAGGTGGTGCAGTGGATAGAGCACTGGCCCTGGAGTTAGGAGGATATGAATTCAAATCAGACCCCAGACACTTAAATAATTACCCATCTGTGTACCTTGGACAAGTCACTTAATTCCATTGCCTTGCAAAAAAAATAAGAAATACCAGATGAGTTCGACATTTCCTTCTCTAGATAATTTTACAAATGAGGAAATTGAGACAAATTGGATTAAGTGACTGACCATGAGTCACAGGAGCTACTAAGTGTCAGAGGACAGATTTGAACTCAGGTCTTCCAGACCCCAGAGACACAGTACTATCCACTGTACCAGCTAACTCCTCCTATTACCTAGTAGGTACTTAATACATACCTGTTGAATAAGCAGTTAGGTGGCACAGTGGACAGAGTACTGGGCTTGGAGTCAGGAGGATGGGAGTTGGAATCCAGCCTTAGACATTTGATTCTTACTAGCTGTATGACCATGGGCAAGACACTTAATCCTGACTGACTCGCATCCATGGTTATCTCCAGACATCCTGAATCATAACTGGCCACTAGACCCAGGTGGCTCTGGAGGAGAAAGTCAGGTTGGTGACTTAACACAGCACCCCCCTGCCCCCACTCAAATCCAATTCACTTGCTTCTTCTGGTATCTTTTCCCTGATTGTTAGGGTCTTCAAAAATGAAGGAAACACATTAAACACTGAAAAGGGAGGGACTGGAGGGCAAATGCAAAATGGACTAGTAGACATCTCTCTAAAGAAAAGATTGGCCACACAATATGGACTTGTGAGCATTTCATTGGATCCAGTGACCATGAGTACTTTGAAAATAGGGACTTTGAATTCTTTAGCTTTGATGTACTGCAGATACCAGTTACTTTATTACTGTTTGTAGAATAGAAACTCCTTAAGGGCAGGGATGCTTTTCTCTTTTGTTTTTGGATAATCCCAGCCTTTCAATATAGTTGGTAGGTGTTTCAGTGGATAGGGTGTAAGATTTAGTCAGGAAGGCCTGAATTTGAATCCTGACTCAGTTATTTAGCTAGTTGTGTGACCCTGGGCAAGTCACTTAACCCCTCTCAGCTAATAATAGCACCTACCCACAGGATTTTTGTGAGAAAAATGAAAATATACACATGTAAATACACACATGACCCTTTGTGAATCTCATATTTATTTATATAAATGCTAATAATAGCAGTAGTAGGCATTAATAAATGTTTGTTGAATTAGTTTGGATTTCACTGAATTTAAATTGCTTCCAAACAGGACTGTAGCATTCAAGCAATTTTCCATAGAGCAAAATCGATGCAACAGTTTTGCTCTCATCTTGTTTTATCATCTATTGACTTTTTTTTTAAGGTCTTGATTTGATCTTGACTCCCAAAAGCAGAAAAGAGGAATTAACTTAATCCTCTGAAAAAGGAATCTCAGTGATTAAAATGTTGTTTTTTTTTCTTTTCCCCAAACCAATTCAGCTTGAAAGTCTCTCAGACAATCTCTTGTAGGACTCAAATAATGACCATTTGATGTTCACTAAAATCCAGTTGCCCAGAGGACATTATCTACCAGATACAGAGTTTTCTTGTAGGTGAAATGAAAAAGAAATTCTCCTAAAATAGTGTCCAGCACATATAGCAAGGACCATCGAGACAGGACTTAATGAGACTGCTTTTGATCTCAAGGGCCTAACTCCTAATGAATTAATTCTCCCATCTCCCTCTACCAAACATGGAGATTTTACTTCTAAAGTCAGAGAAATGCATCCCCCATTGCAGTTCTACTTAAAAACAAATGAAAATAAAACCCAACCTCTTTAAAACTCAATTGGTCACTTTTCATTCTCTTCTCTGATGAAAAGATGTATGAGAAGCTGACATAAGGACAGATCTTCAGCATCACACTGAATTTAGACAATGATTTGGACAGGATGCCAAGCTAGCAGTTGGGGTGGAGTGGAAAAGAGTGGCCAGCATTTTCCTTTCTTTCTCAGTTCTTATTGTCCTGATCTAGTGGTCAACTTCTCTTAGTTCATCTTTATATCAGGATAACCACTGCCCCCTTCCCCCACAACCCTTTACATCAGAAAATGAAAAGGGGACTGATATCTGGTTCTTCCTCTTTCTCTTCCTTCCACCCCCCTCCCCGCCCACTATGACCAACCATTCTGACATTAAAAGGATTCCTAGCATTTTGGACACTCTCTGATACCTGTTATCAGGTTGTGGCTCCATTTTTGGAAAGGAGTTGATGTATTTAGTCATTCGTTAATCAATCAATTTGTTTATTTTATCTTCAATGTGGGACCAGAGCGTATTGACCAACTTCTTTCCTTTCATATAAGGATAGAAATTGGTTAGGAGATAGTTGAAAGTATATAGATAGTCCAAGAGAAATTGAGAAAACTAATCTAGAATTATGTTTGTTCCTTAGTTTAAGAAAGTTGCAAAGGCTCCAAGTTCCTTCTGGCTTGTCCAAACTCCTTAGGTCTCATTGCTTTATATGATCTGTTATCAATCTACCTAACCCCTCTCATCTTTGAGGGAATCAGGTCAGTCTTGGAAAGTGAAATGCCCACCCAGGATGCTCATTCCCAACTCCAAAACCTTGTTCATGCTTTTACTCCTTCTAAAAATTTCTTCCTTAGAATGTCTTCCTCCTTCTTCACTGCTAATCTAAATCTTACTCTGGAAGACTCAGCTCCTGTGCTAGCTACTCCATGAAACCTTTTGGACACTAAATTCTCTTTTCTCTGAAGTTTTATTGTCCTTATAATATATATATTAGACAGTTTGGATTTTATTATATTCTAGCTAGTCTTGTTCTCTAATTCCTTCATGTATTTTCTCTCTTCAAATAAAAATTATAATAGCTAACATTTATATAACCCTTAAGGTTTGCAAAGTGCCTTATATGTTGTCTCATTTTTTACTCATAACAACTCTGTAAGGTAGGTTCTATTACTATCACCTCTGTTTTATAACTTAGGAAACTGAGGTTAAGTGACTTGTGCTGAGTCTCTGAACTAGACAGTGTATAAAGCATGATTTGAACTGAGGTATAGCCTACCAATTGGTCTTCCTGTCTTAGAGCTCTCTGTTGTCTGTCCTACAAACTCCTGACAAAACAATTTTCCTTAAGTGTCTCTAGGATAAAGCATAACGTCCTCTAACTTTTGCCTGGCTCACTGTATTTTTCCAGATTCATAGGTTGCAACTTTCCCTCCTGTACTGTATAGTCCAGTGTTCACTTTGTTCCTCAATCATGACACCCATTTCTCATCTTTGTGCCTTTTCTGTGGCTGTTCCCTAGGCCTGAAAGCTGTTCCTCTACCTTCTGCTTCTCCTTTAAAAAAGAGGAAGCTTAGGCACTATTCCCTAGAAGAAACTTTTCCTGCCTCCCTGACCTCTCCCTCAACTGCTTCCACACCCCCTCCCTCTCAAACCCCCTCCTATATATTTTTTTGATATTTGCATTTATTAATTTGATGTTTGATATTATAGTTGGCTACTTCATTAGAATGTATTAAGACTCTTGGGAATAGGGATGGGTTGATTCTTTGTCATGTATCTGAAACATCTAGCCCAGGGTCTTCACCATGGCTGATTGATTCCTGATTCTGTCTAGTTAAACACTTGGTCCCAGTATATATTGCCTAGTTGCCTCCAAGTAGATGAGGTGTTCTTAACTTAGCCATTTTTCTTTTTGGTCACGGGCCTCTTGGGTAGTCAGTCTGCTGAAGGCCATGAATGTACTCCTTCTCAGAATATTTTTAAATGCATAAAATAAACTACCTAGGATTACATTGGAAATGAAAGGTGAGTGAAAATAAGCATTGAATTTTTTTCCTGTTCAAGTTCACAGAGCCTTCTCTCCTACAATTTACTCATGGTCCCTAGATGAAGAACCCCTGAACTAGACCGTAAACTCCTCTAGGGAAGAAATACTCTCCTCCTGCTTGTATCCCCACAGAGGCTATTGGAGCAGACACAGAGTAGTCAGTCCATAAACACTTTTTTCACTGATTGATTGTTCCCATTTGAGGGAGAAAGGTGAGTAACATGGCAGAATGATCCTGTTTTAAGATTTATCAGAATTGTCTGGGGGGAAAAATCCTCCCCTTGTTTTAAAAGGAATTTATATATTCACAATCCAAAAGAATTCTTTCTTGAGCTTAGTGTTCTAGCTAAGGAGTATGCATTTAGGACAAGTCTGATTAGTAAAAGCAATCTTTGCCAGTTACTCTTTCTCTCTCCCCTCCTCTCTCTCTCTCTCTCTCTCTCTCTCTCTCTCTCTCTCTCTCTCTCTCTCCCTCTCTCCCCCCCCCTCTCCCTCTCCCTCTTTCTCTCTCTCCTTCCTTCTCTCCCTCTTCCTCTATCTCCTGTCTTCTCCCTCTTGCCCCTCTCCCCAACTGCATGATTTTAGAAGATGTGGCCATTATTTATTAGCCATGGGAGTAGGAATGCGAACCATATATCTATGGCACTATATCAATGTCTGTCCTTGCATGGGAGCTGGCTGGGCCAGTAACTGCACCAGTGCCAAGGATCACCAAGAAATGTGGAAAATTGGTGAGGTCACCCTCAGGTTCTGCTAGGCCCAAAGTAATAATCTGGAAGTTGCAGAATATGCCAGGACTCTTGTCATCTATCCTTTTCTGATAAGAAGACCTGAAGATTTAGTTTATAGCTGAGTGCTATTAATATCTCAAGACAAGTATAAGCATGCTCTTCTTACTTCTGGCCCATTCTCCCACTCAGAGCTGACTTCTTGCATGGGGAAATCATCACCTCTTACCCATCAATTTCTGTCTGATTCTGATAGTGTAATAATATTTCATACAGCTACCCCATGATGCAAGCACATTTTCTCTCCTTCTGGACATATGTGTAGTTCCTTTTCATTTTGGAGGATTTGTGCTGTGTCTGAAGTGAGGAGAATAACCCCTATGTTTGGCCTTTTATGAAGAATGTGCTTTTATGATATATTTTAATTGATTAAGAGGTGGGAGTAATAAATGAACATCTGATCCAAGTTTTAGCAAAGGACTCTTTATTGGAGTACAGGCTCTAAAAAGTTATTCTAGGCATACTCCCAGAGGCATTTTCTTTCTTTCTTTTTTTTAATCATCAGACTAGATGAGGAGACTTGTAATTCTAACAGATCCTGGTACTCCTTAGTACTCAATTAAGAGTTTCCTTCTGAAGGGAATGGCTAGTGGATAGAGGGTCATATTTTAAAAGAGTTGAACCCAAACATGTTGAATTTGCATTTTTAAAGCCTGGCTGTTTGCTTTTTACATTTTCTCCCTTCCACATTGGCTCTGGCATTGTGAGGGCTGAGCAGCTCTCAGCCTGGGTACCTCCAGGCTGATTTTATGAGGTGTGGAATGTTGAACCAGCCGTGTTCTCTGACTGGCTGAACTTTCCATCCTGTTTTAACAACTCATGAAAAACCAACTTGATTTATGTCAACAGTAACTCCTGCCTTTTTACTTAACTGAGACCGTTCCCATGTTTTTTGGTGAAATGCACATGTTTAACTATTGTCTGGCCTCAGAAAGACTCATCCAAGTGATTCATTAACAGACTAAAGAAATTTGCTATTTTGAAGATGTTTTCCCATTAGCCAAGGTCAGGGTAGGGCGGGGGTGGAAGGGTAGCTGTTTTTCCTTTGGAATATATCCGGTACAATGTTGAAGTTAGGGAGGGCCTAAGCAACAAATGTATAGGATGAGATTGCATGCCTAAATTATTCTCATGTGGTGGGCATAAGAGCTCAAGATTATGTACCAGGTGCTGGTGTCTATAACATTTATTCAAGTACACAGAACTTTTCCAGGGTAACAAAAGAGCATGGAAGGCAATATGAAAAGGTTGCATCTGGAGATCGAGACCCCAGTTCTTCTGTTTATTATCCTATTGAGCTTGGACAAGTTACTTTTTTCTTCTCTCTGAGTTTCCTCATTTATAAAATGAAGAGCTTGTCAAATTGGAAAAGTTTGATCTTCACATATTCTCTTTTCCACAGCAATTCTCTGAGGAAGCTTATAGAGGGTCTTTAAAGACCCTCCAGTGTCTAAACAAAAATGCACATACACATATGTTTGTATGTATATGTATGTATATATACATACATACATATACAAATATGTAAATGTATATATGAATCAGCACAAGCTCCATTTACCCTTCCTTGTCTCCCACCAAGCATTAGTTGTAGGACAATCTCTTCTAACATTTACTTTTCATCTACTCTGATTTATATATGTTGTTTACCCATTAGAATGGAAGCTTCTAAAGGTCAGGTACTACTTTGTTTATCTCTAGCCCTAGCAATATGCCTTGTATATGATAACCATCTAATAAATGCTTGCTGTTTGAAATGTGAGCTGTTATCCAAGTGAAATAAATTTGAGAAACAACACTTAGCTGCTTGAATGGAACAATGAGCCTGGACTCAGTAAAAATAAATTTCAGTCATTTCAGTTCCCTGATTTTTTTTATTCTGTTCTATTCTTGTCTGTGTATTTGTATAAATTTTTCACTGAAGGATCTAGCTGACAGAATAGAGGCCTTCTTCTGTTTTTTGTTTATTTTGTTTTTTTGTAAGGCAATGGGGTTAAGTGGTTTGCCCAAGGCCACACAGCTAGGTAATTATTAATTATCTGAGGCCTGATTTGAACTCAGATACTCCTGACTTCAGAATCAGTACTCTATCCACTGCGCCACCTAGCTGCCCCCTTCTTCTGGTTTTTAAAAAATATCTTTAGGTACTACTGGATCACTTAAGCTCTTTATCCATTGTCTCTCATTTTTATTTCTTTACTAGCATATCTTGTTTCCTTGACAGACCGGTCTTTGATAGTATCTTTTGTGACACTTGGAATATAAGTTATCCTTGGTAATATACTGAACTATCTGTTCATCCACCAAGAATTCATGCTGCCCTTTGAATTGCTTGTTCCCTGATTCCTGACTAACAACATTATAATCAGTAACAACAATAATAACAATTCCATGAGCTCAAAATTGTAGATATTTCTGAATTCCAGGTCTATATTTCTTAAGATCATTTAGCAAGATGAGGTATAATATTAATACTTTGAATATATTGTATAGAGAACCCTTATCTCTTCCTTGAACTCTACTAATGTGTTTAGAAAGCTTGTTGGACATTTCTAAATGGAAGTACTAGAAACAACTCTGGCTGAGACAAATTCAGCATGTCTCAATAGAATCATCTTTTTTTTTCTTTCCCTAAGATAATCCATCTTTCAAACTTCTCTATTTTTGTCAAATGTAATCAGCCTCCTTCTAGTTACATAGGCCCATAAACCTTGCTATTATTTGGGATACCTTAATCTTCCTTACCTTTCATATCCAATAAGTTCTCAAATTTTGTTATTTTTATTGCCCCCAAGATCTCTTGAATTTGTTCCTTTCTAGTCATACAGCCATAACCCTAGTTCAGGATTTCATCATCTCTCACTAGGAACATTATAATTGGTCTCCTTGTCTTCTTCTACCTTTCATCCTCCACACAGCTGCCAAAGTGATTTTCCTAAAATACCACCTATGTCACTCCTTTGCTCAATAAACTCCAATGACTTCCTACTGTGACTAGGATCAAATATAAACTTCTCTATTTGATATTTAAGACCCTTCATCATTTGGATCCAACCCTTTCCAGCATTTTTGTACATTTTTACCATTTATATTCTCTAAGGACCTAGTCAAAAATTGGATTCTTGACATTTCTTCCGAATCATGCTCCATCCCTTGTCTTTGTATCTTATGATTTCTTGACTCCTTTAAAACTGCTCATGTGCCATCTTCTATACAGGTGTTTCCTTATTCCTTGGGCTACTCATATTCTCTGCCCCAAAGTTATCTTGTATATATTTGGTATACATTCTATATGTGATTATATGTATACATACAAGTTTTTTTTGGGTGCAAGAATTTATTTCAGGTTTGTCTTTATATTCCAAGTACCTAATAAACAATTGTTGATTGACTAATAGCACCCCAAAAAGTTTTTATCCTTTGTCTTCCAAACAAATCTATGAAGTAGGAGGATAATTTTTTTTTTCTTTTTATAATAGCCTGGTACTAAAGAAAGAATGTTAGATTTGGATAGACTCAGGAGATCTGGGTTTGAATTATGCCACTGACAAGTACCAGCTATTTGTCCTTAGATGAATAAATGACTTTAATTTCCTTGAATTTCAGTTTTTTTTGTAAACTTGTATACAGTACATCAACAATTGGTAAACTGAAAAGTGCTATAAAAGTCCACCTATTATATGTAGAAAGGAAATATTTATTTAGCATCTATTATGTGCCAGACATTATGCAAATATTATCTCATTTGATCACCATAACAATGCTAGGTAATTGCTATTATTGTCCCCATTTTACAATTGAGGAAACTGAGGCAGAGGTTAAGTAACTTGCCTGGGACACACAGTTAGTAAACATTTTAGGGTGGATTTGAACACAAATCTTTCCGATGTTTAACTCAGGACTCTGCTCCCTACTGACATCTTCTAATTGCCTTTAGGAATTATGGCCATTCCATAAAGCAAAGATCCACCAATTTGGCTGAGGTAGAGAGATTTACTTTTCATTATTTCTGGCCAACAATATGTCTCCGGGACCAAACTTCATTTTGACTTGGGTCCTGATTGGCTCAGAAAGGTTGTAAATAGCAATTGTTTCTGTTTTAGCCAGAAATCCTGAGGTCCTTCCCCACCCAGATTGTTCTTTTTCCCTTTTGGACTAGGTTAAAGAGACCACTCTGCCTGATTCTTTTCTTACCTAACCTTAATCACTGAATGACTTTGTCTCAGTCAAACTGAGATCTGGGAAAGACACTAGCTTAAGAGGCCAACATCTTCTATTGCATCTTCAGTTCTCCTGATTTATATCTGGCTACTGGACCCAAATGTAACTCACTTTACACGGCTTTCCCTCACTTAAGTCAATTAACTTGCATGCCATGGCATCACTTCCTTGATGTCACAGTTCAAGAAGAAAGGACAAACAACAACAATGAAAACAAGGAGATAGCATCTCCATCTTTTCTAAAGATCTAAATAGAGTGGTAGTTTTGAGAAAAATAAAATCCTTGTTTTAATAACACAATTTTCATAGCCCTCAGCTAAGATTGCTGGCAAGCACCCAGGGGTTGGGGACCACATAACCAGTCATTGGTAAGGTTTCAGAAAAAAACCAAATAAATAAAAGGTGCTTTTGTATTAATCTGATTCTCCTTTGAAGTCTCTTTGCATTTTGTTCACGCCTTTTTATGATATTGATACTTTGTATTAGAGTCATTTTTTATGCAGTAAAGTGGGAAGAGAGGAGAATTCAGAGATGGAGCATTTCATTTTGAATCCCAGTGCAGCATATGTTGTGTGATTAAGATAAGTCACTTAATTTTCATGAGTCTCAGTTTCCTTATCTGTAAAATGAAGGGATTGTCCTAGATGATCCCCAAGGGAGAAGACCAGAGAATAAACATTTATCTACCACCTATTGTATATGCTTTAAAAATATCCAATTTGATCTTTATAAACCTGAAAGGTAGTTACTATTATTATCCTCATTTTACAGTTGAAGAAACTGAGGCAAATAGAGGTTAAGAAAGTGTCTAAGGGTAGATTGAATTCACATTTTTCTGCCTCTAGGATTAGCACTCTATCCAATGCACTACCAGCTGCTTTTAAGGTCTTTACTAGCTCTAAATATGAGATTAAAAAAATTCCACTAGTCTAAATTATAAACTTCTTGAGAACAGGAACTGTATCTAAAACATCTTTATTAACCTCCCAAATTCCTCTGTATCCCCCCAGCTGCCTAGCATAGTGCCATAGACACTGTGGGCAAGCAGTAAATACTTGAAGGATGAATGATTCTTTCTTGCCTAGTTTTGTCCTGAATTGTCTGCCTTAGCTTTCTAAATGTGCCATATAATTGCCCATTCTCCACTTCACTCTGTGTTGGGAAGACCTGGCCAGACTCATTATGGATAATAACTCCTGAGAGCTAGGCAGGTATTCCTAGCTTTACTTGACACAGGGGGAAACTAAGGCATAAATCTGCCCCTAGGTCATACAAGAAGTCATTAGCAGAGCCAGAAATAGAACTCAGGAGTCCAGACCAACTGTTCTAACCACTTATCTTCACTGCTTATGAACTCGAGTGGTTGAAGACATTGGGAAAGACAATGGAAAAACTCAGATTGCAAACTATTATAGGCTCAGCCTTAGCAGGATATCTGTTCCCCTGTACATCACAGGAATCAGTGATGTTAAGTCATAAACAGAGCATCCATCCTTTATCCCTTCTGGTTATAGTCACAGTTTTCTGGCTTTTGTTCTTTTTTATTTCTCAAAGTAAAAGCAGAGTGGGGAGGGGGAGGACTTATTTGATGCAATTTGTACAAAAATATGAGGCCCTAAAGCTGATACACAAGAGAGAAAATTGGTGTGTGGAGCCAAAAGGCTCAATGGGGCAGTGATGTGAAGGGGTATCATGCTGAATCGCAATAACACAAACAGAAACCTTTTTTTAAAAGTCTGTATCTTATGTTCATTTATTTTTTTTCCCACAAGCTAGAAAATGATAAGCCTCCCTTTAGAAACAGGAGACACTTGGAGACAGCTAGACCTTTAGTTTAAAGTTATTTTTCTATTCCAAGGTAATTGTCAGAAAGAAATTTGGTGAATTTTTTTGTGCACTTTCCAAAAGGAGAGGGTATGCACAGAGGCAAAGTGGAAAAGAAGATATGAGGCAATTAGAAAAAAAAAGATTCTATTATAGAGGAATGGACCTTCAGGGGTGGGGTGGAGGGATGGATTGGCTTTTGAATCCTAAATGCATTAGCAAACTAGACTAATTGCTACATTAGCCAATTAATTGACTAATTCCTCTGCTCCTAACTTTAATCAGTCCATCAATAATATTTATGGGGTGTCTCCTGCATAGATTTATGGAGCACCGCATGTTTACTGGCCTTTTTCTCCCTTCAGTGAAATACAGGCAGCCAGGAGCTAATGAATACACTCTGTCTCAAAAGTTTCTATAGCAAGGCAGTGGTTTGAACCCAGGAATACACTTTCCCATTGAAATAATGTTATAAATGATAAATTCTCAGGCTAACCTACATGGGCAAGTTTAATTTATAATGTATCTAATGTATCTAAGATTAATACTATATTACTGATTAGAGAATGTAACTTTAAACTTTTTTAAAAAAGAAATTTCCTAGTAGCATAACCTGATGAAGAATTCTTGCCATGTTTGATATGAACTCTCTCAAATTAATTCATAGCTATGTAAATACTATTTAAAAAATTCTAAACTTTACAATAAGTGAATATTGCCATATAAAACAACAGAATAATAACTTGTTAGGTAATAGGTAACATGAGTAATTATCTAGGTAACTAGATAATATAGATTTTTAAGGTTTACAAAGCATTGTACAATTGATTTGATCCTCACTACAACTCTCTGAGGTAGGTATAATTTTATCCACATTTTACAGAAGGGGAAACTGAGACTGAGAGGAAGTGGATGATTTGCTGAAATCATTTAACGAGTAAGTATCTTAAGTGGGATTTGAACTCTGGTTTTGCTTAGTTTGATTCTTATGATTTGGAATTTTCTTAGTAAAGATACTAGACTGATTTGTCATCCATTTCCTTCCCTGATTTTATAGAAAGGTTAAGTGACTTGCCCAAGGTCACATCCGTTCCTGAGGTTGACTTTGAACTCAGGTATATGAGCCTTCCCAACTCTATTGCATTATGGCGCCACCTAGCTGCCCCCAACTCTGATCTACCTGATTCTGTGTCCAGTGCTCTTGCCATTTGGTTGCCTCTGAAAAAAGGATTATATATGAAACTGTGATACTCTATTAAATGCAGCTTGCTTTTCAATATATAACTTTCAAAACTGTCCTGCTTTTCTTTTTCTTTTTTTCCTTTTCTGAAATCCCTTCTGTTCACTTAAAACAAATATATCACAAGACCATGGAGCTACGTTTTTCCAAGGCCCTCTCAGATGAGCTGGTTGGGTTTCTAGACTAAGGTTGCTAATTGTCCCCTCAGAATCATCCACTGGTAGTTCTGAGACGCTGGGGGTTACTCTTCCAGTGCTAAAACTCATGAATGCCTACTAGTATGCTTTTCACCATGAGTAGTAGAGTTAATTAACTTTTATTTTTATTATTTTAAAAAGTATTATTTTTTTTTAAATTCAACTTTAGAAGGAGGTATTTACTACAGTGGTATAGTTAGTATAAGGCATTTCCCCCCAAAGAATGATACATGCCTCACAAGTACAAAGTCCAGGGAAAAATATTTAAGCTTAAAAACATGGGGTAAAGGGGCAGTAACTCTCAGCTCCTGAAGGTCCTTTTGCTGGAGTCATTAAACTGTTTCAGTGGTGTACCCATTCTCTTGACCTCTCTGTAAAACCTTCAATCTGTATCCAGTCTGGTCTTGACTCCCAGTACAAAACCGTCATTTTTGTTCTGGGAGGTTGATGGAAAGACAGGCAGTCCAAAGCTCTTTAGATCCTTCAAAGCTCACACTGGAATGCTTTTACCTCTGTTGCCAAGCATTTGAATCGCTAATTCCAACTAGCTCAGAAGTTTTATAGAGGCCCCTGAGGCATTGACCAAGTCCTTCAGTCAATTTTAACAGACTTTCAGTTTTGCCTAGTTAGATGTCTAGGTCTTATTCACATCTAGTGAACAAATTAGACATGTTCTCACATGATAAAGGTATGGTTATCATTTACTTTCAATGGAGTGCATTAATTGTTTAGGGAGACCTTTTATTTTTATACTTCAATAGCACTATTCCTTTTTTTTGGGATGTGTGTCAATCTTATTTCTATCCCTCCCTCCCAACTTTCTTTTGTGGAAAAAATAATTGAAGCCTTGTAACAAATATGCATAGTCAAGTAAAACAAATTTATACTTTGGTTATACTCAAAAATTCATTACCACTCTGCCAGGAACTGGGTAGCATATTTCTTCATTGAACCTCTGGAATAATGGTTGACCATGAATTGATCAGAGTTAACAATAATTAATCATATATTTTACCTCTCCCACTCCCTTTCCACTGGGGGGATGGACAAAAAAGAAAACTTTTGTAATAAATATGCATAATCAAGTAAAATAAATTCGCATATGGCCTATGCTCAGAAATGTATGTCTCAATTTGGATAATGGTCTAAAACCTCTCTGTCAGGAGAGAGGTGGAGTAGCACCAAGATTATTCTTTCAAGGAAGTTTATGAGGTTCAGTTTATGAACAAATATGGTGAACTCATTGTAATGAGGGAGAAGTATCAAAGCAAAACTTGTAGAAATTCAAGAATTTAGACATTTAATAATGGGTATAATTTATATAGTGCTTTAAGGTTTTCAATGTTTTTGTATTTATGATATATTTTTATTCTCATGGAAATTCTTTGAGCTGGATAATAGAGGTTTTATAATTCATATTTCATAGATTTAACAAGCATATCCAGACCATTAGACAGGATGAACTCATTTGGGAGGAGGATTAAAAAAGTAGTTCATTCTTTAATTGTTACTAATTCATTGACTTATTAATTCTTCACCTGGTTTCTAAGGTAATCAAGGGATGTATCCTAATATTCTAATATTTCTTCATAAATTAATATACACATAATAAAATATTATTAGTTTTTTATCTATTTCAACCCCAATTTATTAAATGAATAAGCTGAATCCTTTTTTCACATCTCTTTCACATCTCTTAATATCAAATTCTTTTATCTAAGTCAGCTGTTATTGGTCATACAATTTATTAATAGTATAACACACCCTACAGGTGACTCTGTGTCCTTTTTTCACAGCTAAAATACATAGTTGAACTATTTAAATACATCACAATCATCAGTGATGTTTTGTTGGCATACCACAGTAGACAACTTAAGCAGGGTAGTTTCATTTAGCTGAATCAATTTGAGATTTCCTCATTGCAATCTTTGTTGAATATACTTATCTTTCCACAGCTAAGGAAATCTTTGTTAATTGTTGAATAACCAATGAATGTCTTATTTCATTTCAATATCAAACTAACAAGATGCTTGCCTAAGTCAGTCCCAACTCAGAATATCACCTCAAACCATTAACTGCAATTGTTGATTCCACAATTTAATTTTCTCAAGATGGCATTCCAGATCTCTCAAGAATTCTCTTTAGGTTACCTTAATTAAATTCTTTTAGGAAACTTCACTCTTGCTTTTCTCAAACTTGACAATAATATTCCTCAGACTCACAGGAAAAATGTTCTCTATGACTTTTATCTCTATCCATTTCCAGCCATGTCAATTAATAATTTTCAACTGAGTTTCTTCTTTTTTAAAGATATGGTAACTGTAGGGGCAGCTAGGTGGCACAGTGGATAGAGCACCGGCCTTTGAGTCAGGAGTACCTGGGTTCAAATCCGACCTCAGACACTTAATAATTACCTAGCTGTGTGGCCTTGGGCAAGCCACTTAACCCCATTGCCTTGAAAAATCTAAAAAAAAAAAAGATATGGTAACTGTTTCTGTGGGAAGAGCTACTGAAATTGTTGGAGTTTTGATTTCTCTTTTAAACCCTGGCTCCATATTTCCTTGATATCCTACTTCTACTTAAAACTTAAATTCCAAACTAAATTTATTATCTTCTAAATCTACCTTTCTTTTCAATTTCTTATTTCTACAAGGATACCTCCACGCTTCTATTCACTGAAGTTAGGTAATTTGAAGTCAATTTGGACTCTCTTATTACCCTGTCTTCCTCCATCTGATCATTCTGTTTTGTACCCAAACTCAATGACATCCTGCCCATCCATTTCTTTCCACTCATACAGCTCACAACTCTTGTTCAAGCCCTTGTCATCATTATTCTATATTACTGGAATATTTCCTGGCCTTCTTGATTCTTTCCCCTTTCCAATTAACTCTTCATACAGGAACCAAAATGATCCTTCTAAGACACACATATATGATCATGCCTATTACTCAGAAAAATTTTGTAGCTCACCATTACCCCCAGGATAAATTACAAATTTATCTTGACAATTAAGGTCCTCAATGATATGGTTTCAATTAAAAAAGTTTCATTGTTGCCTTTTATCTTTTTATTTTTATATCATAGTCATTTTAGGATATAACTTACTCCATCCTTCCATGGGGTGGGGGGAAGCTTAGCCAAATCAAACTGCCTTTTTACACACTTATTTTTTTTTTTTGCAAGGCAAATGGGGTTAAATGGCTTGCCCAAGGCCACACAGCTAGGCAATTATTAAGTGTCTGAGACTGGATTTGAACCCAGGTACTCCTGACTCCAGGGCCAGTGCTTTATCCACTGTGCCACCTAGCCGCCCCTTTTACACACTTCTAACAGTGTATGCAATATTCAACATCCATAGTTACACATACTTCTGACAAGAGGTGGGGGAGTTCCCCATGGAAGGTCTGAGAGGGGTAAACCTTGCAACACTCTGAGAGAAGATTCTCTTTTCAGCATGGATTAATTTCAGGGCGGGGCTTAACAGGATATGAAAAATAGACAGTTTCTCAGCTTCTCTAGGGTCAGATAGTTATTTTGCTTGAAGAGATTTCCAGAATGCCAGATATAGCCCTGTCTAAATGTACACCCCAAAACACATTCCAAAGTAAAATAGAAATTATTTTTGGATCATTCACTTTTTAAAAATGATCCATACTTCTTGATCTCCTGTTAATTTAGATAAAAGAAAAATTACTCTGTTAGGTACCCACCCCTGTTAAGTAGCACAATGTTGAGCAGAGAGATCCTTAGCACTCACATATAGTGCTCCTATTCTTATTGACTTGACAACTATTAAATTCCATCTTCAAATAGTGAAGTTATATCTAAATGTGTTTTAGATGCACTTTAAATATTAGAAGCTCAACTAGTAACTCACTACGTTAGTAATCAGGATAACCATGGGGGAAGCAATTGACATCTCTGGGACTCAGTTTCTTCATTTGCAAAATGAGGAAGTTAATCTAGATGATCTTTGAGTTCCTTTCTGGCTCTAATTTCCTTATCTCATTACCTTATGATGCCTTCCTTAGTTTTCTGAAGATATGATTTGTTAAGGTTGAGGAATCTTGGTAGTCACAGGTTATGGGATCGAAGCATTTCCCTTACCATTGCACACCTGACTTTCCCTGCTTGTAAAGTCATGGGTTGTTCTAGATCTCTAAGGTCCCTTCTAACTGTAAAAATCTTAGAATCAAGAAAACCTGCATGCAATATCACCTCAAACACATATTGACTATGTGGCCTTGGTTAAGTAATTTGACTTTCAGTGTTGCTGACAACTTCCTCAGACTAAAAATTGCAGTGAAGGTGCCTGTCTATGTGGGAAGGGGAAAAGCTTTATCTAGGGCTCCCTAAATTGATGAAATCCTAGGTCTAATAAAACAAATAAAAACCCAGCTTATTTTTAGTCATTTTTTCAGTTAAAAACATTTTAAACCATGATCTTAGGAAAAATTTGTTTATAAAGATGAAGTTTCTTGTGATTCTTCTAAAATGATTTTTTTCTTTGTCTTGTTTCAAACTGGTAAGCATGAGAACATTTTGTTATTCTGGTTTTTAAACCTAAACTTAACCTATATAATTTTATTATTTTAAATAATGTTGAATTAAGATGTACATACAAGAATATGGCCCCTGCATTTGAAGAATGAGTACAGGATCTTTTCCCTAAAGACATCCATTTTTCTTTTTATAATTATTAAAATATTAATGAAGCTAATTAACTAATTAGCTAATGTCTGTAATGTTAATAGGACTAACATTAAGGCACTTTTGTGATCTACATAATTATTTAGCTTTTTTTGTATTAGAATTTTAAAACTATATTTTGTTTTTGAAGTCATAACAATTGCAAAGCCAAGTCACTGAATGTCTAAAGTAGTTTCCCACAGGGAGGGAAGCTATCTTTTTTACTTAGAATGGGAATTCTAAGGATTTAGGTTCTGAAATTATGAAATGGAAATTCTCCTATCTTTTCTGAACTAAGGTAAATGAAGATGAGGGAAGGGAAAGGAATTAGCTCTGGTTTTTGTGCTATAGTCTTTTTCATTTGTGTCCAATTCTTCATGTCCCCCTTTGGGATTTTCATGGCAAAGATATTGGAATGGTTTGCCATTTCCTTTTCCAGATCATTTTACAGATGAGAAAACTGAAGCAAAAAGGGTTAAGTGACTTTAACAGGGTCACAAAGCTAGTAAGTGCCTTCTTTTCTTCATGACTCCAGGCAAGTGCTCTATCCATAACATTGACTAAACCCTATTATGTTCTAGGGTCAGTAGTAAGCTTTTTTGTTCTTGTTCTTGTTCTTGGTTTTTTTTTTTGTTTGTTTGTTTTTGCAAGGCCTGAGGTTAAAACCCAAGATCACACAGTTAGGCAATTATTAAGTGTCTGAGCTCACATTTGAACTCAGGTCCTCCTGATTCCAGGGCTGGTGCTCTATCCACTGCACCACCTAGCTGTCCAGTAATAAGTTTTTTACAGATATCTCATTTATTGAGCATAGTAGCTTGAAAGCAGATGGCACTCTGAAGAAAAGACCTTGGAGTTCTATGAATGTATAGGTAACTGCTAATATGTGAGTAACCATGAAAGTCATCAAAAGGTTTTGCTTCTCTATACATCAGGAAAGTTGCACATACTTTGCACAGTTGTTAAATATCAAATGAGATAATGTATGTAAAGCCCTTTGTAAACTCTGTATGTTATACTATTATTATTATCATTAGATTTACATATTAGCTTATTTGTATTAAAATATCAAACAATCTCTTATGTTTTTGGACCATGGGACAGTAGGAAGTCACTTAACCTTTGTCTGCTTCAGTTTTCTCATCTATAAAATGGGAATGGAAATAGCCCCTACCTCATAATAGATTGTTGGAAGGATCAAATGAGATAATCTTTGTAAGTTCTTAGTGTAGTGACTGATTGGAAGCTATGTAAATATGAGTGATGATGATGATGATGATGGATACAACACATATCTTTTTTTTTTTTTTAGGTTTTTGCAAGGCAAATGAGGTTAAGTGGCTTGCCCAAGGCCACACAGCTAGGTAATTATTAAGTGTCTGAGACCGGATTTGAACCCAGGTACTCCTGACTCCAGGGCCAGTGCTTGAGAACTGAGAATGTGCCACCTAGCCACCCCAACACACATCTTTGAATCAAAGGAAGAAACAAACAAGAAGGAGGGAATGGTCTTGAGTACCCCAAAGTTACAGAGGTCAAATTAGGGAGATGAGGACTATTGAATTTTGTGATCTCTATCGATGATATTTGAGAAACAGTTTCAGAAGAATGGTATGTGTAGAAGTAACATTACAAGAGATCGAGAAGAAAGTGTTAGGAAGGGAAGGCATCGTGTTGGGACGTTTTCAAGAAGTTTAGGAGTGAGGTGGGAGAGAGAGATGGTAAAGTTGGATGAAAGATGGATGGTAGTTGGATGGAAGAAAAGGGTCAGCTGAAGCCTTTTTTAAATTGGGGAGACTTAAGCAGCATTTTCAGGCTCTATTTTATTTTATTTTATTTTATTTTATTTTATTTTTTTAGATTTTTGCAAGGCAAATGGGGTTAAGTGGTTTGCCCAAGGCCACACAGCTAGGTAATTATTAAGTGTCTGAGGTCGGATTTGAACCCAGGTACTCCTGACTCCAGGGCCGTTGCTTTATCCACTGCGTCACCTAGCTGCCCCCGCTCTATTTTCATTCTCAGAAAAGTTTTCCTTTCCATATAGCAATGACTTTGTTCATGTATTGTTCTCCCTTGTTGGAGTGGAGAGATTAAAGATACAAGAGAGAAGAGTCCGTTAGGATTCTAGAGGAGGAAAGAAAGAGTAGAAAGAACACTTTTATTTGTGTCTGTTGGGAAAGAAGAGGAATGGTAATGATACTAAGAATGCTTGAAAAATGGTGGAGAGGAGTTATGTGTTCCTATCCCTTTAAATACTGGAGAAAAGATTTTCAGGAGATTGTCAGAAAGGGTCATTTAGACTTCCAACTCAGTTGAAGAAATGAGCTCTGTCCAAGCAATCAAGCTAAAGCATATATGTTTTTCTTTTTTAATATAGTTTTGTGATTCTTTACAAAGCTTTGAGTAATAAAAAGCAAATGTTTCGGCTCTATCTTCATTTTCTTCTGTAATATCGTGAACTTAGGGATATTTTATTTCTGTTACTACCCTGGAGGCTGGTTTTTTCCTCAGTTAGTATGCCAACATTCTCCTGGTTCTATTTCCATTCTCAGAAAAATCTTTCCTTTTCATATAGCAATTACTTTGTTTATGTATTGTATTTGCATTTTTAAGTAATGCTATTTAACACATTTTCTGATCTCTTCAATAAAGCTGGCTTTCATTCATTAATTCCTTCAAAATCATTTATTAAACATCAGCCACTGGTCTAGGCACCAGAGATGCAAAGACAAAAACAAAACATTCTCAGTTCTCAAGGTCCTTACTTCTCTACTGGAAGGAAACATGTACACAGATAAGTCAATACAAAATAAATACAAAGTAATTTTGGGGGAATTAAGAACTGAAGGGGTTTTGAGAAAGGCCTTTTCTAAGATGTGACATTTGAGCTGAGACTTGAAGGCAACAAGCAATTCTAAATGGCATAAATGAGGAGGCAGTCCATTTCAGTCATGGAGGATGACCTGAGCAAAGGTGGGAGACTGTCTAGGAAACAGTAGACCATTATGGTTGGAATATGGAGTAGTAGAAATATGAAATCAGTCTAGATAAATAGGTTTCAGCCAGTCTTAGGGATTTAAATAAATGGGGAGTTTGCCTTTTTTTATTTTAGAAGCAATAGTCAATGAAGTTTTATTACAGTCTCTTTCTGTATTTAGGAATTTATACTCTTCTAATTTTAACTGCTAAGGACCCCCTTCTTTTGTTTCAGCCTCAGGTTTCCTTGAATCATGTAGCCTTGCTTAAATTTATTTTTCTGACAATTTGAATGGCTGATACAGATCAGAGAAGTGAATTAGGGTTCTGGAAGAAAGGTATGCCTAGGCTTTTAAAAGTAACTAGGGCCCATTTCCTTGGAAGAGTTGCTAAGTAACTACTTTTTTCTCCCCTAATGTAGCTCCTGTACATATAGATCAATGCTGCCTCTTGGGCAGCTCTCATTATTAATGAGTAAAAATCTATCAATGGATTAGAATCTGGATTGAATTTTAATGTAGTTAACTAAAGGATTGGCCAAAATTTTCATTGTAAAAATCAAATAGCTTGAACTTCAGACCAAGTTATGAGATTCCAAGCAGAGCAAAGATTAGACTGAATGAACACTCATAACATTTTTGATTTCCTTTTTTCTTTTGTTTTAATTTTAATTTTATTTTTTCCAATTACATGTAAAAGATAATTCTAAGCATTCATTTTTGTAAGATTTTAAGTTTCACATTTTTCTGCCTCTCTTTCACTCATAACATTCAAATATTGACTTCTTACCAGGAACCCTCAAGCCAAAATATCATGTCAATGAATTGATACATGTAAAATATTTCCCAGAGGTTAGAGTAAAAAAATTAGAAATAATATTGTAAAACTACATCCTTTCAAATCAAAAATGCTCTTTCTTTAAAAAAAAATTTATTGATGCTTTAAAGTCAAAAGCATTTAAAAACACCTTTATCATTTCCCAGTATCCCCCCCCCTGCCCCCTGCCATGGAATCTGCCCTTCTAACAAAGCAGTGCAATTAAACAAAACAGACACACTGATTATATCTGATGTTTACTGCCTCATTCTACAGCTAGAGACCACCACTCCTTTCCTGGTAGAAGATAAATATGTTTTAGTATCAATTCTCTTTAGTAAAAATGGGCATATATACATATAAGTGTATATATATTTATTCTCTTGTTTGTTCTCTTCTTATTTAACTGCATGTCCTCATGCTTTCTCTGAATTCCCATTTTTTTGTCTCTTACTCTGTAATAAGTGTTATTCTGCTCTATTCCATTTCCATATCACAATTTGTTTGTCTGTTACCCAGTTAATGGGTACCCACTTTATTTTCATTTTCTACTATCACAAAGAGGGATGTTATAAATATTTTGAGATATATCAGACCTTTTCCTTTGTCTCTGACCCCCTTGGAATCATAGATCCGGTAGAGGTATTTCTGGGTCTGAGTATAAAGTTTAGTCATTTTTCTGGCATAAATGATATACCTGTTCTACAATTGTTTTTGAGATGAGATTAAGAAAAAATCCTGACTTCATGTAGACAGCAGTTCCTGCTATCTCTTATAATGATGTAAGCTAGTTAGACCTGTACTTGCCTCCCAGTAAAACATATATTGGTAGGAATAGGTGAGATGACTGGTGAATTCATAAAGTACAGCTGCAAGGTAGGGAAGAAATTATATCAACCCGAGTCTGTGTGTGGAACTGACTTATTTATGATTGGTAGATTCATAAGTGCATAGGGGCTTCTCACCTTAGATTGATGTGTTTGTAAAGTGACTTTGAGTACCTTATGTATTCCCTTGTACAAACGAATGTTAAGTCCTGGGTGCAATGTGTCACGAGGATCTGTCTGAAGTCCTGAGCAGTGTTGACCAGTTCACAGTTGCTTGTATGTCCTGTTGTAAATAGTTACAGAATCTGGACTAACCTGGGTTCCAGGTTATGCTAGAACTGTTATTTCACAGTTGTCCACTGTTCATACCCCAAGGTTCACCTGATAGGAAGCATTTCAACAAGTATTTATTAAGCTCCTGTGATATGTCAGACTTTCTGAAGGTGTATATATATATATATATATATATATATATATATATATGTGTGTGTGTGTGTGTGTGTGTGTGTGTGTGTGTGTGTGTGTGTCTGTCTGTCTGTCTGTCTGTCTGTATCAAAACAAAGGAACTCACAACAAAGACATATAATTGTACACAGAATAAGGGCAAAGAGAATAAATGCAAAGTAGTCGAATCCAAGGCTATTTGGAATGGAGGACACTAGCATTATCAGGGAAATCAGGGAAATCAGGAAAGGGTTCATGCAGAACATGGTAAATGAGCAGTCCCTTGGAGGGAGAGAAGGATTCTATTAGGGGGAGGTGAGGAGGAAATATATTCAACTCCCATGAAGACACAGGTGACAGCCCCACCCACCTTCCCAGTAACTCTGTGTACACATGAATCTCGCCTCAAAGACAGACCTAGTTATTTCTCATTGTCAGCACATCTGATCTATTTCTTGCTGTTGTACCTAGTTGAGAGAGAGGCTTTGCAGAAAACATTAGGGCTTTTTCAGAAGCCCAGAGTTTAGGTTTCTGTAGTCTACTTCCAGATATTCTAATATCTATATGATTTTGGGCAAGTCACTTTATGTCTCTGGCACTCGAGTTTCCTGATCTATAAAGTGAGAAGACTGAATTAGATGATTTCTAATATTCCTTCTTATGTTAATATTCTTGAGCCTGTTTTCTCTTTTCTCTTTCCTCCTCCTCCTCCTCCTCCTTCTTCTTCTCTCTCTCTCTCTCTCTCTCTCTCTCTCTCTCTCTCTCTCTCTCTCTCTCTCTCTCTCTCTCTCTCTCTCTCTCTCTCCTCTCTCTCTCTCTCTCTCTCTCTCTCTCTCCCTTCCTCCTCTCACACCATCTTTTCTCTTTTTTCTTTCTTTTTTTTCCTCATTTCTTTTTCTTTCCTTCCTCCTTCCTTCCTTTCTCCTAATTTAGTTTCTATTCAGGAATGGTAGCTTAGTGAAATGGTTTTTAAGCTTGATATAAAGAGCTATATAGTTTTATTTGTAGCAAAACAGAATAACTCATTATGTATTCACTATTGTAGTGAATACATTGTAGTCACATTTCACTTTTTTGAGGTAATAGAAAATTATGCTCAGTTATCTTCAAAAAATTTTTTTTATTAAAGATATTATTTGAGTTTTACAATTCCCCCCAATCTTACTCCCCCTCCCAACAGAAAGCAATCTTTCAGTCTTTACTTTGTTTCCATGTTGTACATTGATCCAAATTGAATGTGAGGAGAGAGAAATCATATCTCTAAGGAAGAAACAAAAAGTATATGAGGTAACAAGATCAGACAATAAGCTATCTGTTTTTTTTTTCTAAATTAAAGGGAATAGTCCTTGAACTTTGTTCAAACTCCACAGCTCCTTATCTGGATATAGATGGCACTCTCCTTTGCAGACAGCCCAAAATTGTTCCCGACTGTTGCACTGATGGAATGATATGCTCAGTTATCTTAATATTCCTATCATCCTAACTAAACTTTCTTATATGGTTTGGTTTTTTCCTTTAGAAGGTAGGCTAAGATAGATTTTTAGAATTTTTTTTTTTTTACTTTTTGAAAGGCAATGGGGTTAAGTGGCTTGCCCAAGGCCACATAGCTAGGTAATTATTAGGTGTCTGAGGCCGGATTTGAACTCAGGTACTTCTGACTCCAGGGGCTGGTACTCTATCCACTGTGCCACCTAGTCACCCTGATTTTTAGACTTTCTAACTGAAATTTTGACTCTTCATCTTCATATGCTTCCTCCTTACCCCCATCTTTTTGAATTCTTAGATTTAACTTCAGCATCACTTCCTTACATAAAGCCTTTTCTGATTCTCCCTACTTACATGCATGCATATTGATCCCTTTGATAGTATATGGACTCTAAGGAAGACAGGAACTGTTTTTTTCTCTGTATTTTGTTTTAAGCTTAGCATAGCAGCTGGATATTGTTGTTGTTTTGTTCTTCAGCCACAACTATTTGTGACCCAATTCTAGATTTTCTTGGCAAAGAGATTTGTTATTTTCTTCTCCAGCTCATTTTACAGAGGAGGAAACTGAGGCAAACAGGGTTAAATGACTTGTCCAGGGGACAAAGAGCTAGTAAATGTCAGAAACCAGATTTGAACCCAGGAAGATGAATCTTCCTGACTTTCGACTGGCACTCTACACTGTAGGAACTTAGGATATATATTTGATGATTTGACTGGCTGATTGAAATAGCGGTGGTAGGTCTACCTTCTTAAAGAGAAAGGCGCTAAGCTCTTCTTTGTCTGCTCTGTCGGCAGAGTGACTTCCTGTCCATCCATTAATTCTGTGTTTAGTGTTATTGGCCTGTGTGTTCATTTGTCAGACTGGCCTTTGAACAGTTCAGCTTTCTCAGTCAACAGTGGTTGGATGGCTTAAGTAGCTGTAGCCCAATAGTCAAATGGCCTATCCTGCTGTCAAGTTGAGCCATTGCCATCCTTGATAAAGGCCATTGAAGCTCAGAAACACAGAGAAGCCTAGAGCTGTTTGGGGACAGAAAAGGGGGGAAGAATTGTGCAGGAGTGTAATTGATGAGGTGTATTGTGGGGTGTATACAGGATTTTGTGCCTGTGTTGAAGACAATCATTCCATGTGGAAGAAATGGAATAAATCATTGGGACTGAGGTGTACTGCAATGTCTGCCTTGTTCAAAACTCTGAGTGACTAGGACAGCAATATCTAGTGACTTAGAAGAAAGATCAGTGAAAAAAATCACAGTGACACAAGGGAATAAATTCAGATCACTAAGACCATGGGTGTCCTTTCCTTGCACATGCCCTTAGAAATTCACTAATTTAACAGATGTTTTCTACCTATTAAATATCACGGAAGTGGGCTGTCCTACTAAGGTATTTAAAAATAACATTTTGACTCTAATCTGGTCTCTGTTTTTCTTTTTAATAGACTGAAAACAAAAAGACTTATTGTATTAAATTGATACCTTGAGAACAATATTAATTAATTCTTCCATCCATTAAGTATGGCTTGAATATCTACTATATGCAAAATTTGGGACTAGATAATGAAGAAAACAAAAAAAAGTTGATATGTATTTATGTAATACTTAAGCTTGGCAAAGTACTTCAACATGCATTTTCTTGTATCAGTGGTGGGAAACCAAAATAGAAAAGGAGGACATAGTTTTATTTATTTTGTTCAATATTCTTCAGTTACATTTGAACCTGGTTTTCTACATTTGGGAGTATTGCAAGCAACTTTGATAACTTTGTCTTATATAACACTCATAAACCTGTGTGGTATTATTATTTCAGTTTTACAAGTTAGAAAATAAGAGACTCAAGATGTAAAACTATTTGTCCATGGTCAACTAATAAGTGGTTAAGGTAGTATCCAACTCAACTCTTTCTTGACTTAAACTTCAGAACTTTTGAAAACTTATAATCAATCTGAGGAAACAGGACATGTACAACATAGACAATCTAATTTGCTTTTATAGACAAACTGAAGCCCAAAGAGACTAATTATTTCTCCAATAACTCACAGGGAGTCAAGTTGCTGAGATAGATTTGTTATAGTTCCAGATTCATTTTGTTTATATTTCCACTGTACCAATTCTCCAATATAATTAACAATAAGTCAGTATATGATTAAGTACACAAATTTAAACCTCTCTTGGTCTTGAATGATTTCAAAAGGGGAAGATACAGGATCCTGCTATTTACCTTTCCTAGTAGAGTCTTCTCAGTACAAAGTTGTTCAGTCATTTTCAGTTGTGTCTGACTTTTTGGAATTTTTGTGGCAAAGATACTGGAGTGATTTGTCATTTCCTCCTCCTCCAGCTCATTTTACATTTGAGGAAACTGAGACAACAGTGTTAAACCATTTGCCCAGGGTCACACAGCTAGTTAGTGACTGAGGCCAGATTTGAGCTTGGTAAGATAAGTCTTTCTGACTCCAGGTCTAGCACTTAACTGCTCCTTCAGTACAAAGAGGGCAGAGCAATACTTGGATTGACCATTGGCACAAAGGAACCTTACATGTGGACACCCAGGGACTCAGGAGTGTTCACCAACTCAGCCTGACAGTATGACAAATGAGGCAAGGGAGACAATTGAGAAGGTCAATGTAACTAGTCCAGGTTAGAGGTGATGAGATGCTGAATTAGGGTGATAGAGTGAATATGGGGAAGGGGATATTTTTGAAATATGAAATATGAAATTCCTAATTTCTACCTTATCCCTTATCAGAGAGTCATTGTGAGCTAGAAACTCATCTGCCTACAGAAAATGAAAGAGGGAGTGAAAGGATCTTAGTGTCAGCTTTCTAGGCAAGTCATTTAACCCTGTTTGCCTCAATTCCCTCATATGGTAAATCTTTACCTTAATTAGGGAGGAAACAACTGTTGACAAGACTTAAGGAGTGTACCTTTCCCTTCCCTACTCTGCAGCTTTGTATAAGACATAAAATTACAGAGGGCTTGAAGCTTTTAGTGGGTTTGTTTTTGTGATTGGTTTGAAAAAAAGGAGATCAGAATGAGGTAAGACCATAAGTTGGTAGCAATTTTGATAAAGTGAAGAGAGTAGATTTTGTTTGTCAGAACACCTGGGTTCAAATCTCAGCATATAACTTATTATCTATGTGACCTTGAATAATCCTTAAATTAGCAACCATTTAAGCCCTTATGATAAAAAAGGCAGAAACATGGTTTTTACCCTCAAGGAGATAATGTTTTCATGGAGGAGACAATAAACAACTAACTACATAACATGATATATACAGCTTAAAGGGATGGCAGTCTCAGATGGAAAGGGAAAGGCTGTCCAGGAAAAGACTCCTGCATCAGGGAGTGAGGAAAGAAAGGACAGTCAGTGCAAGAATGGAGAGATGGAGGGATGTGAAAAACAGAAACTACAGGCCAGTACAGAATCATAGAATAAAGATAAAATAATAATAAATGTTTATAAAATAAAATAATTAATAATAAATAAAGATAACAAAATATAGAAGAAAGGTGAGATAGTATTTGGCTTTAAATAACAGATGATTTTACATTTGATCCTGGAGGAAATGGATAGGCAATGGAGTTTAAAGAAGGAGCAGGGGTAGTAGACCTGTACTTTAAGAAAATAATTTTGGTACAAGAAGTCAAATGAGGCAAGGTTGATGAATGAGATCAGTGTAATTCGTCCAGGTTAGAGGTGATGAGATGCTGAATTAGGGTGGCGGGGATATTTTTAAATTTCTTTACATATAAAATGAGGAATTGAAGAATCTCTAAGGCTCCTCCCAGTTCCAAAACTATATAATTCTGTAGTTTTTCTGTGATAATGCAAGATAGCTCTGAGGAATATGAATGTGCATTCTACTATTCTCATCTTTGAAGGCAGAGCAGAACAGAATTTTGTTTACTGAATAATACTTGAACATCAAGATCCAGAATTACCAAAGGGCTAGGCAATGGACTTTGTATTATAAGGTCATAAAAGTTCCATTTCTGAGCTCTTTAAAACTTAACTATGACTGTGTCAGAGGTGCTAGGTAACTGATAGTCAATGATTTGGGGGAGAAGTGTCCAAAATGTAGTTTGTGGGGCCTCCCACTCTGGAGTGAAACCTGAATCAGATTAAAATATAAATAGGAAATATTTAACAAAATAATTAAAATGACAATAAAACATTGATAACATTGCATTTTAAAACTAAGTTGATATGTGACCTGCAAGGATCCTTATGTATAGATTAGAGGTCCCTGATTATTTGAATTTGACACCACTGGTTTGGGGAACCCTGACAAAAATGCCATTAATACTTAGATGGCAAATCTCATTAAAGATAATCAAAGGGGCAATTAGGTGGCACAGTGGATAGGGCACCTGCCCTGGAGTCAGGAGGACCTGAGTTCAAATTCGATCTCAGACACTTAATAATTACCTAGCTGTGTGGCCTTGGGCAAGCTACTTAACCCCATTTGCCTTGCAAAAAACCTAAAAAAAAATAAGAATAAATTAAAAAAAGATAATCAAAACATTTCCTCAGAATTCAATAGTTGAGCCTCAGGATATTTCTGTGAAGTAAGAAGCATTTAAAAAAAAACTTGTTTAAGGCAATGGAATTAAGTGACTTGCCCAAGGTCACACAGCTAGGCAATTATTAAGTGTCTGAGGCTGGATGTGAGCTTAGGTCTTTCTGATTCCAGAGCCAGTGCTCTATTTTCTGTACCACCCAGTTGCCCCTGTAATAAGTATTTTTTTGGTATTTTTTTTTTTTTTGCAAGGCAATGGGGTTAAGTGGCTTGCCCAAGGCCACACAGCTAGGCAATTATTAAGTGTCTGAGGACAGAGTTGAACTCAGGTACTCCTGACTCCAGGGCTGGTGCTCTATCCACTGTGCTACTTAGCCACCCCTGTAAGAAGCATTTTAAAAAATTAGTTATACATCATATTTTTACCTCAACCGCATTTCCCATTTCCTCTTTCTCTCACAGAAAGTCATCCTTTGCAGCAAAGAATAAATAAGAAAAAGAAACCATATCTGGAAAGCCTGACATTATACATAACAATCTATTTCTTCAGGCTCTCACCTATGCAAATAAGGGGATTTAGAGTGAAAGGTTGTTTTCTCCTATTTCTTCTTTGAGATCAACCTTGGCCATAATAATCTTGAACTATTCAGTGGCATCCTTCCTTTCTTTTTCAGGGATGACAAAACTTTAATGTGTTAGTTCTCATAGATGAATAGTAGAACCACTCTTCTTTGGTTGGGCAAGATGGAGGAGTGAGTGTGAAATGTTGGGTATGTTGTCAGACACCTCTGTGGCAGTTGATTTTGCTTAACTTATTTGTCATAAGGGAAGGTTGGTGGGGTAGGGAGGAAGGGCATATCTGGAAATGACTGTGATGTAAAAACAAAAGGCATCAACTTAAGGGGAAATCCCCCTAACCCCCAAATCTGTTAGTGGTGGAGTAAACGTTGAAATCTAGGCAAATTTAACTTCCTGCTGTGAGGGTCTTGCAACCTCTGATACAGACATTCCAGAGTGAGTTGGGGAAAGGGTTAGAAGGTGTTAGTAAAGATACAGCTGTCACTAGCCTTGTGGTATAGATCATCATCCAGTCTTTTGGTTTACTCTGGCAGAAGCTGACATCTGGCTTTCTTGTTTTCTCCTTCTATCAAGGCAATAAGCTTTGAAGCCACAGTGTATGACCAGTTTTGGAATCGTAGCCCAGAAGTTCTTGATCTTGTTCCCCTTAAAAAATCTACTGCTTGAGGGCAAACTCCAAATCAGGGAGAGACTCCCAGCCTGGCTCTCCTTCCTTTACACCCCCATTGTTCAAATGCTTTGCTTCCTGATTGTGCTCGCAACAGCTTTCCTTCCTAGTGAGTTGAAAATATCTATTAAAATAATCAGACTTTATAAAAGATTTGTTGTCATCCAGAAACTTCAGTGAGTCTGGAAGCTAGAACTGGTAATGACTGCTACCCAGTAGTCAAAGATCCAGTTATCTCTTGAGCTCAATTGCTTCTGTTTATGACAGGTGTGGCGGGTATTACTGGGGGAAATTGTTTTTAACTGTCATTATAGATTTTATCCTCTTGAGTGTGGTTTGGCAGCAATGCGGCTGGTGTGTTCTCCTGAAGGTCATCTTGAACCTTATTTGTGCCCTGAACTTTCCCACCAAGTAGGTAACAGCCACAAGATTTCTTGTCTATTTTTTTTTATTTGCTATTAGCAACAGTGAGCCATTCTAACAGGGAAGCAATTGGGATGTCTTTTGTTTCTCTGGCAGCTGTACCATCACTAGTAGCTTTTTTATTTGATGGGAAGGAAATGGAGGGGGGGGAGGAAGGGGGAAGAGGAAGAATGATAATGATAATGATAATCCCACAAATCATACAAGGATTTCTTTTAAAAAGCATCCTTATGTATGAAAAAAATTTCCAAATGCTTTAGAAAAAGTTTAAAGAGAAAAAATAAGGGCAAGTAGAAGGAGATAACTATAGTAAGAAGGTTCAAAATGTTCTAATTACCCAAAGGGAAAATATGTGGTATAGTTAAAGGGGACACAATGAAGGAATTTTTCATAATTTAAAAAATTGGTTTTTTTTGCTATTGCTTAAAATAGGTGAAACCTAAAGAAATGTGATGCATTCCTTTTCTATCTTTCTTTCTCATATCAACACACTATCTTATTATCATCAATTTGCTTCCCACACTTGCATACACAAGCCTAAAATGGGAAAAAATATAAGTATAGGAAATTTGGGGGCTTGCCATTAATTGCTATCCATTGCAGTTTTAATGTTTACTTACCAAATCAGAAGACATTAAAATAAATAGTCTGTCTTTAGAATATTGTAATTTTCTTGTTCATGTCATAGGTACTCGGTCAATTTTTAATGATAAAATTTATAACCATTAATAAAGACAATTAAATGTACAAAACAAACAAAAAATGCATTTATTGAGACCTGCGGGTTGGACACACTATAACTTGCGGCTAATATAGTGATATCATTTTGATCTTCAATAATGAAGGAAGTGAGTGTTTGATCATAAAGGAATAGAGAACCATTGAAAGGTGTTTGTCTGTTTGTGTATGTGTTTGTGTGTGTGTGTATAAGTAAATGAAATAGTCAAACTTACATTGTAGTAAAGTAACTAAGGGAAGGGAATGGAGAGGGGAGAGACTAGATAGAAGACTATTATTGCAATAGTCCGGGTGAGAAGGGGTAGGGTTGAACTAGTGTATTGGCTATGTGAATGGAGAGAAAGGTACATATATGAAAGATACTGTAAAGGAAGAAAGGACAAAAACTAGACAATGCATTGGATATGTGGGGTGAGTGAGATTGAGGAGGCAAGAATGATATAGAAATTGTTAGTCTGGGATAATGGTGATAACTAGAATGCTCTTTTTCCCTCAACATCACCTCCTGGTTTCACTCACCTCTTATAGGATTCAGTTCAAATCCTTTCTTCAGTGAGATGGTTTTGCTGTTCCCCTCAAATTCCACCATTCCATACCTAGTGGCTTCTTTCTAAGATTTATGTTCCATATATATACTCTGTGTCTATTTTGTTCATATATAATTATTTGCATGTTGACTGCCCTTTGGGAAAAGGAAGCTTTTTTTGAGGGCAAGAACTGCAATTTTTTAACCTTTATTTCTATCTTTAATGTCTTAGATATAGTGTTTAATATATATGTATATGTATATGTATATGTATATGTATATGTATATGTATATATATATACATATATATATATATGTATATATATATATAATTGAGATGCCCTCAACAGAAATAGGAAAGTTTAGAAAAAGGGAGGATTTGTGGAGGAAAGATATTGAGTTCTATTTTTCAAAATTGCTGAGTTTGAGATTCCTATGGGACAGCCATTCCAGTAGTCCAAAAGGTAGTTGGTAATGCAGGAATGAAATTTAGTGGAGAGACTGGGGCTTTATATATGGATCTAGGAATCATCTGCAAAGAGAAGATAATGGAACCTGTGGAAACTGAAATAGTTCATCAAGTCAGAGAGTATAGAGGTAAAAGAGGAGAGAGTCCAGAGGAGAGATTGGTTGGGATGAGGTTCCCATTCTCAATAGGCATGCCATGGATGAAGAAACAGTAAAGGACACTATATTATTTTTATATACAACCAGGTCCCATTTTGCGGGAATAATGAATCTCCCAAAGTAACTGCATTATTTGAATTACCACTACTTAATTTTCATTGAACTAGAGCCGATAACCTAATCTTACATGGTTAAAACTTCAAATAGTTAGAATTCAAATACATTTGGACACTTTCATTATTCACAATAATCAAGATCTAGCTGTTTATCAATATAGGCCAATAGTATATTTTATTTTTAGGTTTTTGCAAGACAAATGGGGTTAAGTGACTTGCCCAAGGCCAGACAGCTAGGTAATTATTAAGAGTCTGAGACTGGATTTGAACCCAGGTACTCCTGACTCCAAGGCCTGTGCTTTATCCACTATGCCACCTAGCTGCCCCTTAATGGTATTTGTTAATTGGATGGTGATTGTTAATCAACACTTCTTGAATGCCAATGTTATCCCTGGCATTTTCCATGGCAAAAGATAGCATTAGTCCTTTGATTAATAGCCTAGTCATACCTCTTCTCATACTTCTTCTGCCATCCCTTTGGGCTTTAATAACTATATGAAAATGTCTTTTCCCACTTGTAGGGTTTATAAAGAAAGATGCCAGTGGCAGATTGAATCTTCCCCCCCCCTCCTTTTTTCCCTGACTGTATCCTTTCATTGATGTCGAAAGAGCCATTTGCATGAAGGTGACAGTAAAAGTAGCAACACAGAGTCTCTTTTATCAAATTTACATTTCCTTTGGATACCACTGGGGCTTTGGCTAGTGACTAATAACCCAAATGCACCACTTTCTTAGTCTTGTACATTCAAATTCTGCCTTCTCAGAACATTGCACTGTGCTGTAGCCAGTTTGTGCCTACCATTTGCTTTACCACTGACCTCTGGGTGAGCCTCAATTTTAGTTCTTTAAGGATTCTAGTGTTTCAGAGGCAGCTGATTTTGAAGTGGATGGTAGGAAGGAAGAAAGGAAGGAGGGGAGGGAGGGAGGGAGGGAGGGAGGGAGGAAAGGAGAAAGAAAGGGAGGAAGGAAGGATCCTCTTGGCAAAGATGTTGTTTTACCATGTCCTTCTTTAGAGCATTAAAGCAAAGAGAGGTTAAGACACTTGGCAGCTAATAAGAATCTGAGGTTGGATTTGAACTCAGATCTTTTTTTGCAAGCTTAGTGCTCTTACCACTGAGACCTTTAGCTGCCTCCTGCTTGGTCCATTGTTGATGTTTAATAAAGGCTTATTTCTTCCATTACTCAGTTAAACAACAAAACTGGCATTTTAAAAATTATATAAATATTTTATTTGTTTTCCAAATATACAACAGTAGTTTCTTCCTATCATTTTTGGGTAAGGCTTTGCATTTTTACACTTTCCTCTCCCACCCTCCCTTTCTTCCCCTCCCCTTTCCCCTCACAGAAGGTAATCCAATAATCTTTACATTATTTCCATGCTATGAAATGATCAAAATTTGAATGTGTTGAGAGAAAAAAAAACATACCCTTGGGGAAAAAATAAAATATTAGAGACAGCAAAATTATGTAGTATATAAGATAACTTTTTAAAAAAAATCAAAGGAAATAAACTTTACTCTTGTTTAAACTCCACAATTCTTTCTCTGGATACAGATGGTATTCTCTATCACAGATCCCCTAAAATTGTCCCTGATTATTGCATTGATGGAATGAACAAGTCCATTAAGGTTGATCATCATCCCCATTATACCCCTGTTAGGGTATACATTGTTCTTCTGGGTCTGCTCATCTCCCTCAGCATTGGTTCAGGCAAGTCTTTCCAGGCTTCTCTGAAATCTCATCCTTCCTGGTTCTAATAGCAACAATAGTTATTCTGTAACACGCACTTACCACAATTTGTTCAACCATTCCCCAATTGATGGACATCCCCTTGATTTTCAATTCTTTGCCACCACAAATAGAGCTGCTATGAATATTTTTGTACAGGTGATATTTTTACTCTTTTCATGATCTCTTCAGGGTATAGACCCAGTAGTGGTGTTGCTGTCAAAGGGTATGCACATGTTTGTTGCCCTTTGGGCATAATTCCAAATTGCTCTCCAGAAAGCTTGAATGAATTCACAACTCCACCAACAATACATCAATGTACCAGATTTTTTTTTATTTTTTCCCCTTAATTACCTGCAAATTTTTTTTTCAATACTCATCCCGTTTGCAAGTTTGGAGTTCCACATTTTTCTATCACCCTTCCTTCTTCCACTCTCCCCATGGCAGGGAACAATATGGTATAGGATGTACATGTACAAGTGTGTTTAACATATTTCCATATCTGTCCTGTTGTGAAAGAGGACTTAGAACTAAGGGGGAAAAAAACCACAAGAAAGAAGGAAAAATTTGTAAGAAATTTAAAAAAGTGAACACAGCAGGCTTTGTTTTGCATTCACACTTCATACTTTTTTTTCTTTTTCTTTGTGGATGTAGATGGCATTTTCCTTAACAGATTTGTCAGGATTATGCTTGATCACTGAATTACTGATAGGAACATCTATCACAGTGAATCATCTCATAATGTTACTGTTATTGTGTATAATGTTCTCCTGGTTCTGCTCCCTTCACAGCATCAGTTCATGCAAGTCTTTCCATGCTTTTTTTTAAAGTACAGCTGCTCATGATTTTTTATGGAACAATAGTACTCAATAACATTCATATACCATAAATTGTTTAGCCATTCCCCAATTGATGGGCATTTCCTCAATTTCTAATTCTTTGTCATTACCAAAAAAACTGCTATAAATATTTTTTTGGACATATGAATCTTTTCCCATTTTGCAGCTTTTCAAAGGCAATCCAGTTTGTCTTCTTCCAGGGTAATTTGGGGCTCACATCATTGTCCATTTAATACATATATCTAAGGATACTTACTGGCAGTTTAATAGTTTGTCCCTTCAGCCACCCATTAGTTGGATGACAATATTCTTCATCTATTTGTTTTTTTTTTCCTGTGTGGATAGCCAAACATTAAAAAAAATGTACAGATAAAGTACAAAATCCACACAGTGTAAATAGAAAGCAATTCCCAGGAGGCCCAGGGGGAGGACTGGTCAGGAAAAGTCTTATTTAGGAGGATCCTCCCTTCCCTTCTCCTTCCCTCCCTCCCTCCCTCCCTCCCTCCCTCCCTCCCTCCCTTCCTTCCTTCCTTCCTTCCTTCCTTCCTTCCTTCCTTCCTTCCTTCCTTCCTTCCTTCCTTCCTTCCTTCCTTCCTTCTTTCCTTCCTCCTTCTTTTTTCTCCCTCCCTTCCTCTCTTCCTTCCTTTCTCCTCTTCTTTTTTCTCTCCTTTTCCCCTTCCTTCCTCTCTCCGTTCCTCTTTTCTTCCTCCCTCCTTTCCTTTCCCCTCTCCCTCCCTTTTCTTTCTGGAGTTAGAGATTCTAGAGACTGATGGTGAGGACAGTGCTTTCGAGGCACAAGAGACAGCCTATTCAGACACAGATATTGAAGTGTTATATTTAGGGGGACTAGAAGTCAGGAACAAACTTCAGGACAGTTTGTCAGGAATGTAGTGTGAGTGAAGAGAAGTAATCTGTAATCACCCTGGAAAGTTCCAGACAGTGAAGGGCAGCTTTCAGTGCCAAAGAGGGGTTTGTATTTTAGCCTTGAGACAATAGGAAGGAACCATTGGAACTTTTTGATCATGAGGGTAATATGATTCGACCTGAGCTTTTAGGACAATCCTTCTGGTTACTTTGGGAGAATGAACTGGAAGGAGGAGAAACTGGAGGCAGGAACCTCAATTCTAAAGTTGTTACAATAGTCTGTGGGAATAATAGTAGAGGGGAGGGAAGGAAGGGGAAATGGTGAAAAATTAGAAAAGTATGAAACAATCCTGTTTGTTTGAATACAGTGGCTTGTGCTTCTCATTTCCAGACAGAGTGGAAAACAAAAACTGGGAAAACCAAGACAGAACTGGGAGTAATGTAATGAAGCCATGGCACTTTGCACAACTACCAAACCATTTGCAAGACTCCTGCAGAAGCCCAGGACGTTCATAAGAGCTGAGTGTCTGTTCTGTCTACTTGAGCAGGTGAACATGACTGTTACCTTTATACAGCCAAACTCATTACATCTAGTCCAGGTGGAAATGTATGGTATTGTGACAAGAGCAGCCTCTTTCTGAGGAGAGGATCTGGGTTCAAGTCCCAATTTTGCTATCAATTGAACATAGAACCTTCCTTATTTATCTCAGCTATAAAAAGAGGGACTTGGGCTAGGTGATGCCCAAGAACCATTTTAGTTCTAGTTTATTAAAAAAATGATCACTTAAACTTTATGGCTGAAATCGTTTTCATTTTTTTTGAGGGGAATGTTGATGCGATGATGTTGATTGTCCTTTGTTCTTGAAGACGATAATGGCATTTGAGAGGTGATATAATGATATTCATGTGAATTGGATTTGAGCGAGGAGGAAATGTTAAAGTCTGTTTGTAACCCCTAACATTGGAAACAGAGTAAATGCCTAATAAAGGCTTGCTGACAGATTGGTATCCTTGAGATTTGAATTGGGCACGGTCACCATGATCCCTCACAAAAACATCCATACCATTTCATTGAACACACATATCCTGGGATGCAGCCTCTTTCCCTTGGACTACAACTCTTCTAAGTGGCCCTGAAAGGAGTTGTCAGCTCACAGCCATCTTGCTGCCTGTATGCAGGGCAACCAAAGCCTGGCAGGAGAATGGGTCAGAACCTAGCAATAGAAGGGCGAGGAATGGTGCCAAGGGAGGGGGAGAGGTGAGGAAAGGTTTCTGGGAGGCATAGCTGTGCTTTCCTACCAGCTGGGGCATGATTAACAGGTGCATTTAAAGGGAGGAGGCGCAAGGAAACATTACTGGTGCTTCTCCCCATTAGCCCTCTAATTTTCCTGATGTAAAATGCATGATTATGAAGGAAAGGGGTGTGAGGTGGGGGCAGGGTAGGAGAGGAAAAGGGACTTTTTTGCCTTTGTGAGCCTTAATTCTGAATCTTGTGAGTCCGTTATGGGATTGAAGAACTACTCAATTCTTTTTTAATGCCTCTCTGGAGGCAGCTGTCGCTGGTTTCTGGAGACCATTCTTTGTACTCAGATATAGTATCAGGCTTCCTATTGTACCAAAGGAGACTCTCTGGGTGTACTCAGATTAAGGACTAGAGGTAGAATGAGTGAGCTGCTTTGGGCAACCCTAAATAGTCACCTGGATGAAAGTTGTAATTAATTGACCTGGATTTAAATCCTAGCTCTGCTATTAACAGCTGACCATGTACAAACCTCTCAATTTATGTGCAATTTGAGGAGGTTGGACTTCTGTTATTCTTTCCCACTCCAAATCTATGATCTGATAATGCTGTAAAACAAGATGACATCTACTTTAAGTCATTACTTCCTGACAGTGGTATTTCACAGACAGTGTTTGTGGGAAGGTCTTGGATGGAAGAGGAGAGGTAAGCAGAACATTGACCCCGAAATCAGAAAACCTCAGTTCAAATTCTGTGGCTGATCATCTGGGATGCTATGGTCAGACTGTTTCTTTTCTCTGAATAACACATTTGTTCCACCTGTCTATCAGGGCTGTTGTGAGAAAACTGCTTTGAAAAATGCTACAGAATGAGAATTATTATTGAATGTTTATCCACATATTTTAAATCTCTTAGTTGTCAACATTCAGCCTCAAGATATTTTACAATTGAACACATAATAGTGACTTGGTAATCAAATAAATATTCGTGTCAACAGAACTGCTACCAGTACCTAATTAATTATACCTCTTTGCATGTTAATGGATTAGTGGGGAAGAGAGCCAGCTTTTGACCCTGGAAGACCTGGGTAACTGAGTGTTCGACCCAGGGCAAGTCACTTAATCTCTTATTGATTTAGGCAACTCCCTAGGGCAGGGTTTCTTAATCTGGGGTCTGTGAACCTGGATTTTAAAATATTTTCATAACTATCTTTTCAAATGGTTGAATTCCCTTATAATACTATATATATATATGTGCATATATATATATATATATACACACATACACATACATACATACATACACATTTAGACACATTTTTCTAATTGACTTCAGGTTGGGGATGGCCTCCTCAGTCATTTTGACCTATGTCTTCCCACTAGATTCCAGTGACTCTGGGATAGAGTGAAGCTGATGATTTTACTGATGACTTTGCCTTAAATCCAATTCATTCTCATGTGCCATGCACTTTTCTTTTCTTTTATAATTTTTTAGAAAGATTTTATTTATTTTGGGTTTTGTAATTTTCCCCCAATCTTGCTTCCCTCCATAGAAGGCAGCCTGTTGGTTTTTACATTGTTTCCATGGTATACATTGATCTAAGTTGAATATGATGGGAGGGAAATCATTTCTTTAAGGAAGAAAAGTAAAGTATAAGAGATAGAAAAATTACATAATAAGATAACAGTTTTCTTTTAAATTAAAAGTAATAATCTTTGGTCTTTGTTCAAACTCCACAATTATTTCTCTGGATACAGATGGTATTCTCCATTGCAGACAGCCCAAAATTGTCCTTGATTGTTGCACTGATGGAATGAGCAAGTCCATCAAAGTTGATCATCGCCCCCATGTTGCTGTTAGGGTGCACAATGTTTTCTGCTTCTGCTCATCTCACTCAGCATCAGTTCAGGCTTCCCTGAGTTCCCATCCCTCCTGGTTTCTAATAGAACAATAGTGTTCCATCACATACATATACCACAATTTGCTAAGCCATTTCCCCAATTGAAGGACATTTGCTTAATTTCCAATATTTTGCCACTACAAACAGGACTGCTATGAATATTTTGGTATAAGTGATGCTTTAACCTTTTTCATAATCTCTTCAGGGTATAGACCCAGTAGTTGTATTTCTGGATCAAAGGGTATTCACATTTTTGTTGCCCTTAGGTGTAATTCCAACTTGCTCTCTAGAAAGGTTGGATGAGTTCACAGCTCCACCAACAATGTATTAGTGTACTAGATTTCCCACATCCCTTCCAACCTTGATCATTGCCCTTTCTGGTCATATTGGCCAGTCTGAGAGGTGTGAGGTGGTACCTCAGAGATACTTTAATTTGCATTTCTCTAATAAGTAATGCTTTAGAGCAATTTTTCATATGACTATGGATTGCTTTGATTTCCTCATCTGTACATTGCCTTTGCATATCCTTTGACCATTTGTCAATTGGGAAATGGCTTTTCTTTTTGAAAATTTGACTCAGTTTTCTGTATATTTTAGAAATGAGTCCTTTGTCAGAAATACTAGTCATAAAAATTGTTTTCCAATTTACTACATTTCTTTTGCTCTTGTTACAGTGGTTTTGTCTGTACAAAAGCTTTTTTAATTTAATGGAATCAAAATTATCTAGTTTTTTTTTAGGTTTTTGCAAGGCAGATAGGGTTAAGTGGCTTGCCCAAGGCCACACAGCTAGGTAATTATTAAATATCTGAGACCGTATTTGAACTCAGGTACTCCTGACTCCAAGGCTGGTGGGTACTTTATTCACTACGCCACCTAGCCGCCCCTCTAGTTTGTTTTTAATGATGTTCTCCATCTCTTACTTGGTCATAAACTGCTTCCTTTTCCATAGATCTGACTACTCCTTGATCTTCTAGTTTGCTTATAATATTTTATATGTCTAAATCCTGTATCTATTTTTATCTTATTTTGATAAAGAGTCCATACATTTTCTAATTGCTTTAAAATATTATCTCAGTTGATCCTTACAACAAACTCTGAGAGGTAGATCATTTTATTATCTCCATTTTATATTTGAGGAAACCGAGGCAAATGGACATTAAATTTCTTGTTCAAGGTGACATGGCTACTATCTGAGACTGGATTTGAACTGGGATCTTTCTGATTTCAAGTCCAGGTAGAAACGATGTCAAGCTGTATTGGTTCAGAGCATACCTAGACTAGAACATTGAGAAGTTAAATGGCCAATATATATATATCACAATAGCATAGATAGAGGAAATTTTGTTCAAATAAAAAAATGACCTTTAAATCAACTCAGAAGACTTGAATTCAAATTATTTGCCTTGCAAAAAGCTAAAAAAAATTAGCTCAAATTTTGTCTTTGCTCTATCTTTATTTTTGGATTGGCCATAATTCTTCATGAATTTCTGACCCTTTAGCTTTCTACCTTTCCATTCCCTACTTTCCCTGGCCTTCAGAGTTTTGACTTCAGTGAATCTATTCAGGTAATGCTTTTAGATCTTCATGCCAATTTCTACCCTCTCAAATTCAGCTAGTCCTAACCAGTGACAACCCCAGTGGTCTTCAGAATCATATGACTTCAAGACTTCCAGCTGATTTCTTTCTTCAGTGTAAGGGTTACTTTTTTTTTTTTTGCAAGGCAAATGGGGTTAAGTGGCTTGCCCAAGACCACACAGCTAGGTGTGTCTGAAGTCAAATTTGAACTCAGGTACTCCTGGCTCCAGGGCTGGTGCTCTATTCACTGTACTACCTAGTGGCCTCTAAGGGTTACTTTTGAAATGCAGGACAACCTCATTTACCCAGTTTCCTGGCAAGTTGGATTTTATCTGACTCACTTTGCTGTGTAAAACTTTCTAGAGAGATAGTCTGCAAGCACTCTCCTGTCAGGCAAGTATTGTCTTTAAATTCTTTATTTTATGGATGCCAGAGGTTCCTTTGGTTAATTATCCTTTGCTGAATTGAAGGAAAAATCAGACCCTCACAGATGTTCTCTTTCCTGCTTGGTCTCTTGAGACCTTCCCAACCTCCTAGTACTTCCATGGGATTGACTGATCCTTAAGATTCTAAGCAAAACTGTATGAAAGCACAGTGTTTTATAAAGCCTTACAAATCTCCGAGATCTGTCTGCAATTATTGACTTATTGCATTAATAGAACCCAGTGAGGTGATCCCATGACATAGCTACTAGAACTTCTTAGAAGAGGTCATTAGACTTGGAACTCTAACTGAATAGACTTCTCTAATTCCACAAAATCCTTCAATTTTACCTTCTACTTTAAACATTTAGAACAAACAATCCTATCTTGAACTACATTTATACCTAGTGCTTGACACGTCATCAAATTGAGTGATTTATGAAGCATGGGGCTAAAAGGAAACTGACTGGGCAGTCATAGGAACTAGAGACTACTACATTTCTGCTAGTTTCATAAAAGATGGCCATAGAAAGTACACTCTACCTATGATGCCCAATTTAGCTAAGCCAACAAGTTTGGAGGCAAGGATATTTCCAAAATGATCCCCTAGCATATTACTGGTATCCTCTTAAGTCCGATTTGTGTTCATTCTGACTGATCTAGACAAAGGGTTCTTATCTTGGGTTGTAGGGACTGGGGCCATGGATAAATTTAAGGAGATCTCTGAGCTTGAATGGAAAAAATACATTATGTTTTTATTTTCACTTATTTCTAACTGAAATAAAGCAATTCCTTTGATTATGAACTCTTAAAAGAAGACGATTCTGAGAAAAGCTACAGGAATCATACCGATTGCCAAAAATGTTAGAACCCCCGACTTAGATGAGGTTTTATGGGTCCCATTTTGGGACTGATGCCAAGAACAGAGGAGGAAAGAGCAAACCTGTAGAAGTTGGATACTGAGCAGATACAGTTAATGTTCAGCAGTCATGGTCAAGAGCAAAACTGAGGACATATAGCAGGATAATCACCTTGATGAACAACAGGTTATCTTACTAGGACTTTAGCTGTTCAGGGACTTCCCAATGGGACCATCTTTTGTGCTAGAGTTGTGCCTTTTCTGATTAAGAAGGTGAATGGTTGTGTCCTTATGATTCAGACAGCCATAATTAGGGTGGATCAGCCAGGTCTTTGCCTGATTGCATCAAATTAATAACAATAATTTCTAGCTTTAATACAGTGTTTTAAAGTTTTCAAATCAAATTTGTTATTTTTGTTCAGTCATTTAAGTCATATCTTATTAAG
Source organism: Macrotis lagotis (assembly GCF_037893015.1). Taxonomy (NCBI): domain Eukaryota; kingdom Metazoa; phylum Chordata; class Mammalia; order Peramelemorphia; family Peramelidae; genus Macrotis; species Macrotis lagotis. The sequence goes on along the minus strand of NC_133664.1, from coordinate 60,170,324 downwards.
ACAAACTCCTATTTAAGGTTTCCTTGGCAGACATACTGGAATGATTTGCCATTTTCTTCTCCAATTCACTTTATAGGTGAGGAAACTTCGACAAACAGCTAGTATGTTTCTGAGGCCATATCTGGACCCAGGAAGATGAGTCTTCCTGACTTCAGACCCAGCACTTTTATCCACAGTTCCATTTAGCTGCCTTTTTTTTTTTTGCAAATCAACATTTGTTAATTCATTTGATTCTAGTTAGAATGTAAAGAATACTTTCAGTCCTTATGCCCGTTGCCTCCCCCCCACCAAAGGACTTCCTAGCTCCTTGGAGCTGTTGACTCCACGTTTCTTGTCTAATCCCAATGGGTAATATCCCTTCCCCTTCCCATCCCATATTAAGTATGCCTATACTGTATCTTGCCCTAAATACAAAGAGTTCTAGTTAGAGCTGCTGAGCAGTTCTGTCTTTAACAAAGGCTCCTGAAACTTTCTTCTGATGTGCTTATTTTTTAACCTGTGGAATTTGATCTTTTGAGAAAAGATTTGCTCCTCCCCCTCCCCCTCCTCCCAATAGCTTTGTTCATTTTGGCAAAAGGTATATTGGTTTGGATGACTTTGAATGGTCCCTTCTCAGAAAGAAACTATTTCTCCTCTAAATGACAAGGTGAAAAAGCTAGCATTAACAACAATAATGATAGCTAGGGTTTGAAGAAATGTTTTGCATTTGTTATCTCATTTTATGTCATTAAGAAAAATTAGAATAAAAACTATTTGCTCCTCTAAGTAAAGGACCTCCCCCAAGTCACAGAGGACAAGTTTGTAAGAGTGACAAGCTAGAAAGTGGTTAATAAGAATTCCCTACTTCCCTGAAGGGTAATAAATAAATGAATGAAACAGTTGAGGGAAAGAATTCAGGACATGGTTAAAATGTTCTGTGGTCCTGAATGGTCATATACTTGAGATGTCACTAGAGAACTCACTGCTCACAGTTTAAGAGGCTCAGAATCTTCAGCAACTATCTTGGCCCCTTTGTAAATAGGCCAGTCAAATTGACGCCTTTGCTTATCCATTAATTGGGACTGTACAACTCGAAGAATAAGCAAGCCTCTTTTATCCCCTCTCTCAGAAGACAACAAAATATATTTCCTTAATACCAAGCTCTCAGGATTTGAGGGGGGAAAAGTTTTTTTAGATAACAGTGATGAATGAGAGTCCTAGAAATGAACATTCTCTCCTCCAGACTTAGAAAAGGAGCAGCACATTCCATTAAGGTTTTTTCTTTTTTCTTTCTTTTTTTTTTAAAGTCAGCAGGGAACACTAATTTTATAGAGATAAGAACATAAAAAGGGCTTTGTTTTAGGAGAAACCATTGGTTAGAAGGTCAACTAATTGCATGTCAGTTATAATAAATAAGGAAATCATTGAGTCACTTGCACATAAAATCCTTTCAGAGTGTCCCTTTAATTTATGATTTATATCCTCCAATGGGCTGCATTAGGATTAGAGTACCAGCAGCACCTGCTGGAGAATGAAGGACCTGAGTAAATCTTTGTGATAAACAGTGATATTTTACTGATGGGAAGAACTAGGAGAGAGTCAAGGCTTCCTAGCCTCCTGATTTTATTTGGTGGTAATATCCCATGCAAGTTTAACAGTAGGGGCTGTTAATCAAGAGGGTACTGAGGCCCCTCTCTTTATGTTGCCATTAACAAAGGATGTGTATGTAGGGATGTAATCACATCAATATATGTGTGTGCATATCCACATATATGCATAGGATAACATAATGCCATATATGCATCATATAATCTCTGATGCATGCATGTATATAGTCCATACATATGTGATATTACATATATGCATATATATATATACCTCAAAAGTAGCAATATATATGTATATTTATAGGAAATCTTAGGTTCCTCACACTTAATAAATATATATTATATTATTATTTCTGTGGAAATATAGGGATACATACATCATATTATATATATATAAATATAATATATTAATATATATAATAAATTTAGAAGTATCTATAGAATTACAAAACCCCCCAGTAATATTGAAATATAATAATGTGTGTGTGTGTGTTTGTATGTGTGTATATTTCAAAACAAAGTTACAGACTCCAGCTTAAAAATTTCTAAGCTAAAAGGATTTTTACTTGGGATTCTGAGCTAAGAAAGGATTAAGTATTCATCATTTAGTTGATTAACAATATAATATGTACTATATTGTATAAACATATTGTTATATATAATAAATATATAGAAATATCATATATTAATATAGTATGCTATATATATATATGTATATATGTACACACATATACTTGTATATGTCTAGTAACCACCCAAGTAACCACTCCTGGTCCTAAATATAGGCAAGATCTATGATTTCATTAGTGAAGGAAATTCCTTCTCTCAAAGCAGATCAACATCTGATCTGTAAGACTGAAAGAGCACCAAAGGCCAAATCAATTTTCTGAAACTTTTGCTTGTGGGCCCCAAATTTAACTTTTGACACTGGTATTTATTTGCACAATTTTCATATTCCTTTAGGATAATTCTTTTCCTTTTTTTTAAAGGTTTCCTTTTTTTCTATGATAATAATGATGATGATGATGGCTAGAATTTACATAGCCCTTTAAGGTATACAAAGTCCTTTACATATTTGATTTTCACAACAACTTTTCTTTATTTTATAGATGAGGAAACTGAGTCAGGAAAAAGGTTAAAATGACTTGCCCAGGGTCACACAGCTGGTGTTTAAAGATGCAGATTTTCCTGATTCCAAGTCCTGTGTTCTATACCTTGCCATATAGTTATATATTTTTCAAAAATATAGTGCTTTGGATAGTAACATTCTTTTGTATATTACAATTAAATATACTTCCAGAAAAATCTGGGGTCACACTGAGATGACATGTGTCATTCGAGTTGAGGAGTTCTTACTTTTTTTCTGAGTGGATCCTAGGAAACCCTTAAATGTTTAAAAAAATATAAATGATTTCAAAAGAAAACTGTCATATTAAAACACAATAATGTATGGGAGTATGTTTGTGTGTGTGTTTCAAAACAAGGTCACAGACTCCAGCTCAAGAGCTCTTGGTCTAAAAGATTTTTACTCCGGTTTCTGAGCTAATAAAGGCGTCAGTATTTGCCACTTAGTTGATTAAGGCTGTCTTTTGTCAAGGATACTCGGCAGGAATAAGTTGTATTTGCCAAGAAGAGAACCTCAGTCCCCATATTTTGTAACCCAGTGGTGCAGCCAATGTATTTCTAATGGGAACTAGTCATTTTTCACAAAGGGCCAGAAGGTTGGGTTTCTGACAAACACGATGTTTACTTACTGCCAGAGCTTTAGAAGGAGTCTGCTTTTATGAAGCTTCCTCTATGGCCTCAATCCATTTCAGGGAAGTCTCTGTCAAGGTGATGTTACTTTATGTTAACTAAACGTGTAGTTTTAAAAAAATATATAATTTTTGTTACAAAGTAAAGGCTTTATAGTCTTCTAATAATAGACATTCCTCGTAGAATTCTCTAAATCTCTCCGTTCAGGGCATGTTATTGTAGTTGTTATAAATAAACCAATTAAGCCATAATATAAATTAATCGGGTTAAAGAATACTTATAGCTCAAAGTCCCAACAGGAGTCCATTCCTGACCCCCCACTAGTTGTGCCTCCCCACCTCCCAAGTTAACTTGTATTTATTTTTTCTCTAGTTATGTTTGTATATGTCTACCTTTGAAGAATGTAAGCATCCAGGGGGTGTTGCCTTTGTAGTCTTAGTTCATAGCACAATGCTTGGAACAGAGAAGATGCTTAATAAGTGCTTGTTGATTGATTGATTGAATGGTGTTTGATGTAAAAGTGTTTGGAGGGAATTCAGGAAGAGACTGGTAAGGACTAGGAGGAATAGTAGAGTGGAAGTGCCTGTGGTGTGGGGGCTCAGGTATCTCCTTTTTCTTGCTCCTTGCATCACTATATTATTCATGGATAACTCTGTCACTCTGGGTTCTTGGTTCCTGCTGCTCTAGAACCCCACACAATGTACAAGAATTGGAACTTTGCTTTTTTTTTTTTTTTTAGTTTCTGCAAGGCAATGGGGTTAAGTGGCTTGCCCAAGGCCACACAGCTAGGTAATTATTAAGTGTCTGAGACCAGATTTGAACCCAGGTACTCCTGACTCCAAGGCCAGTGCTTTATCCACTATACCACCTAGCCACCCCTGGAACTTTGCTTTTAGCCAACATAGAACAACTGATCTCAGTTGTGCTACCCTGGGGAAGCCCAATTGCTTTGTCAATGCAAGTTATCTCACCCTTCATGGAACCCTCATGTTCTGGACAAGAACATGAGAGAAGAGTGAGTTGTAGTGAACGTTGCTGGTGGGTAACCCAGGTTTGAGAGGAACCGGGAAATGTTGTCAGGAAGACCAGAAGAGAGGTCCTAGCTATGGTGGTCAGCATTGGGCAGGTCTTGAAAGTTTAGTGAAGTGAGCAGGGAAGTCAGAGAGACATGGAGAAATGAGAGTATCTCATTGATTCCAGGGCTGAGTCACTCTTTGC
>NC_133664.1:59452245-59534745 GCF_037893015.1 Macrotis lagotis | reverse complement strand
TGTTCATTTCTTTTGAATATATTCATATTTAAAAATCATAGAGCTAAGAACTAAAAAAGAGAAGAGTGGAACTCTTACATGGTATAACATTAACAATTCATGGAGAAGTAAAGGTGCAGAAATCAGAACAATGTGATTTTTATCTGGTCAAGTTCATATTTTCTTGACCTAGCATCAATAAAACCTGCACACGTGGTCATGACTGTCTTAAAATGAAACTACATTTAAATTAGTTTTATCTCAAATATTTTTCACATCTAGTGTATATATATCTGGTCAAAAAGGAATGAAAAACCCGAGTTTAAGAGCTTGAGACTATTGACTTATTACTAACATAGTTTTTTCCCATAGCTATGGCTGATCATTGATTTTAATTTGGGTTTCCTCCTTTTTTTCTTTATTGTAGCAATCTCATGTCAGCTGACCATTTTGAAGTTCTTGTAATAAGCAGCTGTGATTTGTTGACTTGTCTGATGTTGGACAAGTCACTTATCTTATTTAGGTCTCAGTTTCCTTAACTATAAATGGATGGTATTGTATTAGGTGATCTGGAAAATCCTTTCCAGCTTTAGATATAAAATCTTATGATTTTTGTTCTTATGATAAAATCAAACTTGGTGACTCAACTTACCGGAAAGATCTTACCTGTTACTGATGATGTTAACTGAGAGTTAGTACATTAAGAAGATTTGCTTGGAGTTGTCCAATGAATGAACTTATAAACATTGACTCTCCCTAGAATAACATAGACATACCCTTTGGCATTATAGTAAGAGAGAGAAGATAAATGTTAGTTAAGTCTCAATGGTTTGAAGGCATTGCCAAGAAATCCTTTTGGTCAAAAGGTGAATGACTACAACTTTCATCTATTAGAATTACTTAATCTCATTTGATCCTAACAATAACCCTGTGAATAAGATAGTGCAGACATTTTTCCCATTTTACCGATGAGGAAATTGAGCAATAGAAAAATTACATATGAACAGGGTCATTTTTATAGCAAGTAACAGAAAAAGTTTTTAAATGCTTGACTCCAAGTTAAGATTTGTTTTCCACAATATTCCTTTGCCTTACAAAGAAGGTTACAGAACTAGATGAATTATAAAATTTCTTTCAGCTCTAAAATCTATGAAGTCATTTCAATATACTTCCCATTTTACAGATAAGAAAATTGAGATGCATAAAAATGAAATGACTTTCCCATGGTCCCAGAGCTAGGCTTGGAGTTGGGAGGTGATATTTTTCCCATAAAGTAGTTATTTCCTTTTCTTCCTAACTTCTCCTCCCTCCTTCCTTCTCTTCATCTAAGTTCTATATTGCTGAGTGCTAAGAAAAATTTATCAATTTAAAATTTAAAAATCCTTTTTTTTCTGCTTTTAAGTCTGAATATTTTCTACGTGTGTTTATTGGTTATATTCATTGACATTCCACAGGAATTATATATTTTAAAGGATTTGGCTACAAGACAATTGAAGAATCAATGTCCAAGTCTGGATGTATTTTATAGTTTAGAAAAAGAATCTGATTAGTACATTTGCCCTCCAATTAGTATTTTTTTTAATGAAAGAGAGTTCTCCATTAAGACTGAATATTTAAAAACTGTCTTTCTAATTTTCATGTATATTTCTCCAGTTGGGTCTTCACATATACCTTTTGGAGTAGCACAGGTATTTAATCCTTTACAATTTAACCCATTTAATGGATTCAATAACTAAATTACTAATAAGACAAAACTAAAAGAAAAAGACCAAGAACTAGAACTCATGGATCCTTGATTGAGAACATTTGTTCCCTTTTAGGATGACAGGCCTAGAGGTCAAAAGGACATTAGCAGTCATTTATTTCAAACCATTCATTTTCAAGATGAGGAAATGAAGACCAGTAGAAGATAAATGAGTTACTGGAGGTCAAATAGGTCATAAGTATCAGAGGAAGAATTTGATCCAGGATCTTTACCACCAGAACCACTACTTTTTCTTCTATCTACTGAGCCATCTAGCTAGCTCCCAATATATAGATACTTTGGTTTAAAGGGAATAGATTGATTGCATGAACTTGGATAAATCATTTAAGTGTTCTGTGTTCTAAGTGATTTTCTAAGACTATTTTTCAGAAAAGGTGACAGTTTGAATTAGGAGGAAGGGCTTTACCAGCAGAATGTTTATATATCAGTGAAATCAGTGAGTTAGGAAGACCTGAGTTCAAATCTTAACTCAGACACTTAACTAGATGTGTGATCCTTGGGCAAGACACTTACCCTCTCTGATCCTCAGTTTCCCCATCTGTGAAATAATGGGGTTTGGTTCAGTGGCTGCTAATGTCCTTTCTCTGTAATTTCTATGATTCTTTGAGATTATATCCTCTAACCCAGTGGTGTCATTACTGGGGCTCTATTCTAAGAAAAGGAATGGAAGATTATATGAAAAAGTGATTATAATTCCTTCATTTGTAGTAATTTCCCACAACCTCCATTAATATCTACTTGTTTGAAAAAATAAGCATGTCCTTCAGTTGAGGAGTAGGGGATGGGAAGGATGCCCATTACCATGGTATAGAAAGCTTCCTTCTTTTAACCAGTTGTTCATTGAACTAAGATGTCAAAAGATTTGCTCAGGGTCATAAAGTCAGAATGTATTAGAGTTCAAGGTCCTTTATCTATCCACTATGCTATGCTGCTTGAATAAATTGGAATTCAACAAGTAATTGGTAAGAGTAGCCAGTAAGGATATTGTGAGCAAAGGTGCAGAAATGGGAAAGTATGGGTCTTATATAGTATAGGGTAAGCAAAATTTGATTGAAGTACTGAGTTTGGGTAGAAAATAAGGTCACTGACTGGAAAGTTATCTGGATTCCAGAAAAATGAAAGCCAGACTAAGGAATGGGAACTTTAATTATGAGATGAAGAAGAGTCAACTAAGAGATTTTGAGAAAAATAGAATGATCAGTTCTGTACAAATAGATGAGTTTGAAAGATATGTGAAGGATTGTTTGGAGACTAGGAAGACCCCAGTCTAGGAATAGATTACAATAGTTCAGCTGGTATTAATAAGATGGCTAGAGCAGGCAGATAAGACAGATATTATGACTGAAACAGGTTGCAATAATTGTTTACATATGAAAGTGACAGTGAAGAGAAAAGAGTAGAAGACCACTACAAAGTTTCACAATTGGAAGAATGGGTGAAAGAAATGGCACAGCCAAAGAGAAAGAGTAGGCTTAGTGGGAAAAAAGAGAAACTCAAGTTTGGATACCTTAGGTTTGGGGAGCTAGTGGGTTATCCAGGTGATATATCCTCTAAGTAATTGAAGAGGCAGATCTGGAACTCAGAAATGAGAGTATGTCATTGATAGAGATATTAGAATCATCTGTGGAGAAGTGATCATTGAAGCCCTCAGAGATAAGCATGCTGTAATAACTCTACAAAATAAAGTTTTTGTAAGAGTCATGCAATTTTAACATTTGCTTTAATTCGCCTCATTTTTACACAAAATAATAGACCTAAAAAGATAATTTACCCGCTTCACAAGATGGTATACACTGAGACTGGGAAACTCATTACCATTACTCATTATTGTGATTCCAGGCTTGGCTGGCCAATACCATGAATTAAACATTTCTTTCCTGAACCAGGGTTTGTATTACCAGTCATCTCGATCACTTACTGATTATTGAGACTATAGAATGTTTTGGAACGATAGTATCTTCAGCCAACTTGATTATCTCAGTACATTAAAAGTAATAAATCAAGTGGTAGGCTATTTGGATCAGGATGAAAAATATGGACACATAGATGCATGGCCTAGTAACAATATCATAGCACATTGGGGAATTTTATATTTTTTCTGTTTTTTTTAAAAGAAATATAATTTTACAAGCATGTTGTCACATCAATTAGCAATTTAGTTAAGTGCTTTTGTTGCATCCAGTAGATTTAGGATTGGAATGAGAAGGCATATACAAAGCCTGGTTAGTAAGAGCAATTATATTTTTGCTATTATTATGAGGGAATTCCCATATTGAAATTATGAGCTGTCTGAATAGGGGAGAACTCACAGAGACTGCTAAGAATGCATAGAATCAGACCAAATGCTTTGCCTTATCCTGACTTTGTGGAACCAGTAGACATCAAAAATATATTCCATTCATACCTAAGTACACCTATTGTGTATGCATATATTTACATATAGTATGTGTTTATATGTAAACATTTAAGTATACATACAGCAAACAACTTATTTTCTTATTTACAAAACAATTATAGAACCTAGAGACAGAAAAAAGTGAGTGGAGTGATCTATGAAATAGTTCCATCTTTTAGACTTCTAGTCTGACCATCCTTGCTGTGGTTTTTAAATGTTTCTGTTATTAAAATGGTCAAAGTTCATTAAAAAATTTCTGAATAATTATTATTCCAAGCATCACAAGCTATTAGAATTGAGAAGAAACCTCAGATTTTATCTAATTTCCTAATTTTACAGAAGAGATAAAGGAAGTTTAAGTAGTTTAAATGATTTACAGTAGATTGTAAGTAAATTAAAGACAAAGACAGCACTAGACTTCTCACATATTCAATTCAATTGTGTCTTTAATACATTCCTCTGTCCTTTGAGGCAGCAATGTGATGGTAATTGTCCTTATCTTATAGCTTGAAGGTATATGAGTAACTATCCTTATCTGTTCACAGCTCCTTCTCTAAAATGAAAGAGGTAAAACGTGCATAAATTTTATCCAGATTATTAGATGAGGTAAGAAGTTGAATGAATGAAAAGTAAACCTGATAAAGTTCTTCTGAGTCCTGTGTATCACATACTCAAACAGATGAGAGCATTAGGTCAGATCTAATAAGTTGAAATTTAATTGTATAAATGCAACATTATGTCCTTAGAGACATAAAAAATCAAATTCAAAATTTCAATGCAAAATATATAATTAGTAGTTATTCTGAAAAAAGATACTAAGGTTTTAGTGGATTGTAAGCTCTCCATGAGTTAGCTATTTAATGTAGCAATAAAAAAATTAAAAATACATATAATACAGTCTAATAACTGCATTGTAAGCTATGGTTTCTAAAAATATGGAGTCTATAGTCCCACCATACTCCACTCTTATCAGAACTCATTTGGAGCATTTTGACCAGGGGACAAAGGAAAGCGATCAGGAGAATGAAGGACAATGAATCCATGCCATGTGAAAATTGATTGAAGTAAATGGGGGATGTTTAGTACACAGAAAAGGAGATTCAGAGGGAAAATGATAATTGTTTTCAAGAATTTGAAATATTAGGATATAAAGGAAATATTAGATCTATTCTGTTTATTTCCAAAGGACATAACTAGGAACAATGGATAGAAATTTCAAACCTTCAAATTTTGGTGTAGCATGTATATAAGGTTTTCCATTTACTATGAAGGACCTTATGCTTTTCCAAGAGGTGGACAACATCTCACTCTCTAGGCTAGCATAAATTAACTTTTTTAACTTACCCTCACACTTTTAGGTCTAGATTTTCAGAGAAGGACCACCATGTGGTTATGCTCAAACTCTCTCAGTCTCTTAGATGATGTAAACAAATATACTACCTCTTGCCAACCATTTTAACTCTCAAGCTCCCACTGATGTGCTTCATTTGTACAAATCAGTTAACAGTGATGCAATAGTTAAATCTTAAACATAACCATTTACTTAGCAAAATACAAAAGAAATATTATTCTGACATAATATCAATATGATACATTATAAATAATTGTATGTTACTTAATTTACTTTAAATATATTAGAGACTGATATTTGTTCATATATATGTATCTATATCTATATCTATATCTATATCTATATCTATATCTATATATACACATATATATATATAGGAAAACATAAACAAATATAAACTTGGTCATGCTTTCCTACCAATGTATTCAGTATCTGTAGTAGAGAGAGTGTATGCACATATAGAAATTTGGTAAAAAAAGCCTTATGAATTATGAAAATTCATATATTTAGGGAAACCTGCTTTATTGTCATTCGTTCATACAGGTTTATCAGCACCACACAAAGCTAATTCTCTGTTAATTGCTCCACTTCTGATCACTGTTCTTTCAATTTTTTTTTGTTAACTGATAAAGCAATGATAACTCTTTAAAACTAAAATATTAAAAGAGCATTAGAAAACTTGCATTATTCAACTTGCTAGAAGATCTCTATAAGATTCTCGATAATTTTTAAAAATTTATTTATTTCTTTTCATCCATATGTATATTGCATATGTATATTTTTAAATTACAGAATTTCCTTCCACCCTCCCTTCCCACCCCTCTCCCCTCAACGGCAAACTGTCAGGTTAGCATCACACACATATTTTGATAAACATGTTTGCAGATTAGTAATTTTTGGTATGAGGAATTAGGATTAGGTGGAAAAGATACATGAGATAATTTTTATAAAGTGTTCATCAGATTCTGAAGGGTTGTTTTTTTTGTTTGTGTTTTGTTTTTCTTCCTATGGATGGGGATTACATAGTCCATGGCTGTTCTAACAGGGCTGCTCTAGCTCTCTGGACTGCTGAGAGGACCTGCTTCCATCAAGGTTGTTCATCTCACAGTGTCGTTGTGGATGTGCACATTGTTCTCCTGGTTCTTCTCCCTTTGCTCAGCATCAGACCTGTAAGTCATTCCATGCTTCTCTAGAGTCCCACCATTTGTGGTTTCTTATAGAACAATAATATTCTATAGCCTTCATATACCATAACTTGTTTAGCATTCCCCAATTGATGGGCATCCCCTCCATTTCCAATTCTTAGACATTACAAAAAGAGCTGCTGTGAATGTTTTGGAACATGTAGGACTTTTCCCTTTTTTGATAATTTCTTCTGAATATAGACCTAGAATTGGAATTGCTGGGTCAAAGGGTTTGAACAGTTTTATTTCTCTTTGGGCATAGTTCCATATTGTTCTCCAGAAAGGTTGGATCCATTCACAACTCCACCATCAATGCATCAATGTCCCAGTCCTCCCACAAGCTCTCCAAAACTGATCATTTTCCCTTTTCTCATCTTGGTCAATCTGATAGGTGTGAGGTGATACTTTGTTGTTTTAATTTGCATTTCTCTAATCAATGAAGATTTGGAGCATTTTTTCATATGCTTATATATAACTTTAATTTCTTCATTTGAAAAATAGTCTGTTCATATCCTTTGACCATTATAATTTGGGAATGACTTGTTACCTTATAAAATTTGATGCAATTCTCTGTATTTTAGGAAAAAAATATTTTTAACTTTAATATTATATGTAAAAAATTTGAAATCACAGATTCATTATAGATATTGATATTTTATGGCAACTTTTCTTGTACTTGGTCTAAATTTTTTTCCATATTCATTAATTATAATTTTATGATTAATTCACTTTTATAATGATGTATTTCGTTTATGTTCAGCTACATTTATGAGTACAGCCCAATTCCCAAAACATGTCTTAGAAAAACTCATTGTGTAGGGAGTAGAAATGTTATTATCTTTATTTCATACGTGAAAAACTGAAGTCCAGAGAGCTTATGACTTACTTAAGAACATAGTTTAGTTAGAGGGAGAATATAATTAAATTAGAGGAAGAACCAGAACTTCTTGGATAAGAGGATAAATGAGCAAATTGAATTAGGGGACCTCCAAACTTCTTTCCACATCTAGAACTATGATTGTACGATAATCAAGAGTCTGGCAGGAAGTTAAAAACTCTCTAACTCAGCCCCCTCATTTTACATATGAGGATACTGAGGACCAGGGTCTTGAAATGATTTGCCCAATATTGTTCAGGTTATGAGCATTAGAGACAAGATTTGCACTTAAATCTTTTGTCTCTAGTTACTGTTATTTTTACACTAAATCAGGGATGTCATAAAATTTTAACTTTGAAAGCTAATGTTAAGGAGATTTCCATCTAACCAAGTTCTCTTATATGAGACTGATTGATCAGTCCTGAGAATCATAGGGATGTGACAGAGCAGGAGTCAGATTCTATGTTTTCTTAACTCCAGATCTGCTGTTCATTCTTTTTACCACCACATCACTGCCAGCAGCAGCAGCTAAGTAGTAGCATTAATCCTTTATCTTTCAACACTATCTTTCTTTTTTTTTTTTCAGTTCTACAAAGCAACATCATTTACTTATTTATTTTTGGAGAGGGATATTTACTTTTCTTTTGTTTAAAAATTAATTAATTAAAATTTCTATTTTATGTAAAGTTTTCAATATTCATTTTTGTGAAATTTTCACCCTCTCACCCTTCCCTCCCCTCCTCTTAAGATAACAAGCAATCTAATATAGGTTTTACATGCACAATCATATTACACATATTTCCATATTAACCATACCATGAAAAAAGAAACAGAACGAAAGGGAAAATGCAAGAAAGAAAAAAAAGCAAAAAATCAAATTTAAAAAAGTGGAAATAGTAATACTGATCTTAATTCAAACTCCATAATTCTTTTTTCTGGATGTGGATGGCATTTTCCATCACAAGTGTTTTATAATTGTCTCTGATCATTTTATTGCTGAAAAGGTTGAGTCTATCATAGTTGATCATCAAACAATTCAATACTATCTTTCAATAGTGTTCTATCATTGAGTCCTGCCTAAGATACTCATTGTGTGATTCTTGGAAAGTCATTTGTTCTTTCTTAGTCTCTGTTTTTTTATTTGTTAAAAGGGGGGGGTGGTGGATGAGGAAAGGTGGAAGAGTGAGAAGAGAGAGAAAATCAATCCTTGCTAACTGAAAAAAATAATAAAAAGGAAAGGGTTGAATTTAACCTTCAAATTTTCTAATAGCTCTAAGGCTATGATTTTAGGAATTTTGGAATGGTTACTTTTGTTACAGAAGAGCTTTGCAGCCCTTTTCTGCTACGTTAGAGAGGGTTCTCAGTGGCCACACCTAGAAAGTTCTTCTCCTGGTGGCCAATCTAAATTCAGACTTAGCTGGGCTATCTTAACCCTGGGCAAGTCACTTAATTTTTTAATAAAACAGCAACAACACAAACCCAATATGATGTCCATGATGTGAAATGGATTCCAGTAAGCCTTCCATTGTCTTGGAAAATCACAAAAGAATATTTATCTATAGTGTATTGTATTTTCATATTGTTTGTTGAAATTTTCCAAATAAATTTTAATCTGGCTTCCTCTGCACTTAGCTGGTCTCCAATTTGACCCCTCTATTCTAGTTATAGAGAAAGGACATCTTCCTCTAGAGAGTTTCTCATCCCAGTGATTTCACAGGTCCATTTGCTATCCCAATCTGACCTTAAACCAGTGCAGAGTCAAAGAAATTTTAGTTTCGAGCTCATTTTATCCAGATGCATTTTCTTCTTCTTGCCATGGCTGACTCAAGGCACAATGTTCTCCCATCTCCTCTCAGCCCTTCTCCCCTTCAACATTCTTTTCAGCTCAGTCTCTTCTAGAATCTTCTTAGAGGATCTGAGGTTGAAATGAATGCCCAAGGTTATCTAGTTAAACATATTTTTATGGATGAGGAAATTTAAACTCATAGAGATTAAATGATTTATACAAAGTCTCATAGGCAAGAAGCAGCAGATTGGGTAATGGAATTCAGGTCATTTAAGTCCAAATCTTAAATTCTTTCACTATAGTATATTGTGGTAATTGATGTTATTTTAATTGATGGTTTAATGATAATATTTTTTTAAATAATCCTCCATCCTACACAATGATTCATGAAAATTTTATTGCATTATCCCTCCCAAAGTTTGTGGGATAGAGTGGATAGTTCACTATATTTGTGGATATTTAAATATGCAGCATACATATATACACACACATATGTGGGCATGTATGTGTATGTATGCATATAAAATAGTGGATGTAGTAGTGGATAATTCACTAACCCAAAGGAATTGGACAATATGGTGGGATTTTAGGAGCAAGTAAAAACGATGATGGAGTAGGGACTTCTGGGCTTTGCTCAAATAATGCTGCCAGGGTGGCCTCTCAGCCCCTGATACTAGGTTTTCTCTCTTATTTTGCCTTCTCAGTTTACAAGTGCCGAAGGCAATTAACTTAAGGCCATGGATGGAAAGCATCAGTTAGCAGCCATGAGGGAGCCAAGCATCAGAGCAGTAAAATGGAACAAAACAAAACAAAATAAAAAAAGCTCGGGGGATTAAATGAACATTTCAAGATAATTTCTGGTACCTTTAGTCAAGATATGTACCTTCCTGGGAGCAAAATGAACATCCCTTTAGTATCCTGCTTGTTGATGGCCTGAATTTTCTAGTCTGATAGAAAATTCTGACAGATCAGGCTTAATTATTAAGGAACTTAAGTCCCAAGGTTATCATCTGGATTCCTATTGATATGCTGCTGTTCTTTTTTCCAAATGTTAATGTTCTCTTAAAATAACAAAACTCCATGCCAACAGCCAAAATCCATTTTTTCAAGTGAGAAATTTACTACTACTTAGCACTAATTGTCATAGTTTTAAAAATTGCATTGATAAACTGGAGAGGGTCCAGAGAAGGACAATCAGGATGGTGAAGAGCTTGGAAACCATGTCATGGGGCTCATTTGATGGCACTGGACATGTGTTGAGGGGAGGGGAAGCTTTGTAGCTTCAAATATTTAAAGGATGTATATAAAAGAAAGCTTAGATTTGGTTTTTTGGTCCTGTAAGGAAGAATCAAAACCAAGTGGTGGAAGTTGCAAAGTGGAAAATTAGGCTCAATATCAGGAAAACCTTTATTAATAATTCAAGCTAGCCAAAAATAGAATGTTCTACCTTTGGGAGTGGTAAGGTTCCCCTCTCCATTTGAGGGGAAGTTGGATGACCACTTATTGGTTGAATTGAAGAGGGCTCCCATGGTATATGAATTGTGCTGGATGGTCAGGAAGGTTCCTTTTACCTTTCAAATCCTGTGATTCATTGGTTATCTCTTTTTTGTTGTTTGTTTAAATGAAATCTGAAAAAAAAAAAACTTTCGCCCCCATGAGTAAAAAAAATTGGTCTTTGTTAAGGCTTGAGATTCTTCATGTGCAATATAAGTATCAATTGTACCATCCAGCTCAAAGGATTGCTGTGACTCTCTAATGAGATAATGGATGTGAATGGTTTTTCACTATTTCAATGGAAAGCACTAAATTATATCCACTATTGTGAGTACCAAAGTAATAGCCAATGGCAGTAGATAAAGAACTCAGAGTCCAGAAAATCTGGTTGTGAGTCTAACCACAGAAATATAATGGTTAGGTGATTCTTAGGTATCAATGGTCGTATTTCCCCAGGTATAAGATGTGCTGTAATTTGGGGGACCCGAAATTTGAAAAAATGTATTACATAAAGTTATTGAACTCAAGTTCAATTCATCATGAAATTCAAGGACCTTCTGCTCATAGGCTTTTAAGCATCTTTTGGACAAGTCTGGCACTTGGACACATGCTTAATCCAATCCATTTCTTGAACCTGAAGTACCAATTGTGATCTCCTTTGAAATCAGTCACTTCTTTTTCATCAGCAATTCTTCTGGCCTCCTGCTAAACTTTCTTTGTGGACACTGGAATTCCAATGGCCCTTTCAGCTTCCATCCATCTCTTCAGTTCCCTCTCGAACTCAGGCCCTTTGGCTGCCCTGAAACTCTCAGGGTCTTCTGCCAAGGGGTTTTTCAGTTGGCTTTCTTCTTCCCTTAGTCAGTCTTAGATTGTTTTCTCAGTTGGAGGGGGTCCAAACTAATGTTCATCAGCATGATTTCCATTCACTTTTGCAACCTGGATCACTTTGAACTTGAATTCAATATTAAACGAAAATCTTTTCTGAACCATTTCAGGGCAAAACATGGCAAGACGTAACCTAATATGCCACTAACAAAGGGGAAACAATGAGTGCAAAGACAAGTGCGAAAAAGTGGTAAATGCAAGTAAAAAAAATCTCGAACCATTGTATAAGATGCTCCCAGTTTTAGACCCCATTTTTTCACAAATGGATGAGTCTTATACATGGGGAAATACAGGGTCCTCCAGGGTCAGGGAGTTTCCACAGTTCTCCCCTTCCTCCCTGCTCCTGAAAAGGCAACAAAACATCCTACAGTATGTCCCATTGGTAGCATATCTTTAAGATATTAAAATTGAGTAGTCTGTGCTAGCCTTTATGGTATAAGAAAGAGGAACAAACATATAAATCACATAGTATGTACCAGATATCATGCTAAGTATTTTACAAATATTATTTCATTTGCAAATTGTTGTAAGTGACATTAAAATTTGAGTAAGCCTGAGAAATAAGGGAGAGACTGCCAAGGCTGGAACACTTGTTTTTAAGTCAGAGAACTTAGAATTGAAGTCTGCATCTACCATCCACTACCTCAGTGACCTTGGTTCTTTATAATAATCTCTCCAGACCCTGGTTTCCTGAACTGCAGAATGAGACACTTGAATTGGATGACTTTTAAGGTATCTAACATCTTTAATCTCATATTTGGAAATGGTTCATCAAAGTGACTTTCTTTTTTTTCCCCATTAAGTTTACTAATCAGTTCAATTTGAAAGGTGACCTGGAGACAGCACACACACACACACACACACACACACACACACACACACACAAACATATAATATATATATTACCCCTCTACTTGTGGGTAATGTTGCTTCTCCTGAATACAGTCAAAGTGCTATGTGAGTATTGCCTTTTACTTGTTTAAACACATAAGGAAAATTTATATCAAGATTCTGTCCATATGGAGCTTAGAATCTAGCAGGAGGAATATGACACACACATACACAAAAAATCCCTATGCTATAATGATTAATTTAGAACAAAATAGTGAACCACATGGGAAGTACAAGGCAATGTAGCATAATGGCTATAGGATCAGTTTTGTGCTCTCTCTCTCTCTCTCTCTCTCTCTCCTCTTTTTTTGAGGTGTTGGTGAAGTGACTTGCCCAGGATCAAACGGCTAGTATGTATCAAGTGTCTGCGTTCAAATTTGAACTCAGGTCCTTCTGACTCTATCCACTGTACTACCTATCTCTCCTGCCTGGGTCAGTTTTTTTGAGTTCATGTCCTACTTCTGACATAAGCTAGATATGTTAACCATTGGCTACCATGATGTTAAGTATCATGATAGACTCTCATTTCTACCCAGAAAGAAAGAAATAAATACTTTATTACAACCAGGACAGGAAAGAGAAGACCAAGGAAAAGAAGAGGACAATGTTAATACTAATATATATATATATATATATATATATATATATATATATATATATATATATATATATATGCTTTTTTGATTTGGTGTATAGGAAGGCTAAAAATGTATTTACGCAATCAGAAAAAAAAGTTAGTCTGTTGTCCTTTTTTCTTGAAGAGGACAAAAATGACATTCCCAGATACAGTGTGTCTGACTCTGGCTGATAAGACCAATAATGAGTTTGGAGGACTCTCCCACAGAAAAATAAACACAAAAAAGGAACAAAATACATAACACAAAAATGCAAATATAAAAACTAAAAGTTATTTTAAGAACAATTCTCTAGAAGAAATATAAGCTTTGACTAGAAGAGTTCTAGGACATGGAGGGGAGTGTATTGTTTGGAGTTAGGGACACAGACAAGAAAGAACTAAGAGAAGGTCATCTTGACATCCATGATCATTCTAAGGAATGGCAGAAGTTTTAGCATGAAATGGATAGGTTGGCATTAATGTTACTCATCTCATATCATTCTGGAGCTGACATATTTTGAATTGCATTAGGATGCAAGACAGCTGGTGTGAAAAATGTTGAAAGGGTAAATAAGTTAATTTTTCAAAAGAACACCTTGAACGGGAGGTCTTGTGGTATCTTGGAGACTATAGTGATGGATAGATGTATGTTGACACATCATAAAGAACCTTCAAGATTAAAATGAAGGTATCTTGAGTAAAGAATATGGGAGTGGAGGAGGGTCAGCTTGCACATAAATAATGTGACATCAAATTTACTTTTAGAGGTAGAAAACATTTCAATAGGAAAAGTGAAGAGCCTGGAAAGGTGTTAGGACCAAGAGCACATGGATATATTTAACACTGATGTTATCAATGCAAAGTATGTGTACTCCACTTTCTGTGGAGAGATATACAGATGGCTTAGAAATGTTCCATCTGACTCTTTTGCTGTTGCTGAATATGCTGTTGACCTATGCTCAACAATTAATTTTATTCTTAAAGAGGGAAACATTTTGCAGTTTTGGTCAAAGATAATGTTCATCTATCACTTTCCATAGAATGGAAAAAGTAAATAGTCTTGGGAGGGATTGTCTTTCCAGATGATTGATCTTTTAGTTTAGAATGTGTTGGTTTTTCATGTTGTATATTTTGAAAGAAGAAAGGGGTAATGTCCTGAGAAAACACTTGAGAGCTATTCCTATTGTAATTAACTGCTTTTTTGAGGAAAATCACTAAAACCAAATGTTGTATACATTGGATGCCAAACCTATTGAAAACAGAGTTGTCAGTATAAGCAGTCTCATACATGATGGTAAATGAACCCAGTTTGCTGAGGTGTTTAATGCTTGGAATTTAAAAGAGGATTCACCAAAGAATTAACTGCCCTGCTCAATGCTGAAATCAGTAGTTCCTTTTACCTCACTAACTTAACTGCCAAGGGAAGTTCTCTTTCTCCCTCTTGGTGTTTCTGTCTTTCTTTGGGTTTCTCTTTCTCTTTGTGTCTCTATATTTGTTTCTGTCTCTGTCTGTCTGTCTGTCTGTCTGTCTGTCTCTCTCTTTGTATTTCTCAGTCTCTCTCCTCTTTGGCTCCCATGGGTTCAAACATCATCATCTTTATGCATATGACTCTTACACTTTTACTTCTCCCAGACCTATTTAACCTTTATTTATACATCCTCATTTACTTGCACATGTGCCAAACCCCCCCAAACCAAACCCTTTTATCTTGTCCCCCAAAAGTTTCTCAGTTTCTGTCACTCAGTTTTACAGTTTACAACTCTTCCCCTTTCTTCATCACTCACATTCAATCAGTTGTTGATTCTAGCTCTGTACTATTTCTCATATGTGACCCCCTTTTGTCCTTTCATAGAGTCATAGACTTAGTAGCCTATGAATTTTCACATGGACTCTTACAATTGTCTCTTATTTGGTTTCTTTGTCTCCAATTTTGCCTCCCAATTCATTGCTTTCACATTTGCCAAATTGATTTCTCTAAAGCATAGATTGGACCTTGTTACTCTCCTCAAGAATCTTTAGTGGCTCCCACTTGCCTCTTTTATTGAATGTAGCCTACCTGAATCACCAGTTAAATTCCATTATATTCTAACTCAAGCCTCCCTTGCAGGTCATGTGGCTGAGCATGGCAAAAAGGAAGGGTAGGGAGGAGAAACGTTATACTATCAGAGAAGATTCCAAAGAGAAAACAATACAGCAATGAAATTCTCAACAAAACCTAGGGGCAGTAAGGCGGCCCAGTGGATAGTTTAATATCCTGGAGGCAGGAAAACCTAACTTGAAATACAGCCTTAGATATTTACTAGTTGTGTGGTCCTAAGCAAAGCATTTAACTACTCCCTGCCTCAGTTTCTTCAATTGTAAAATGAAGATAACAACACCTACCTTCCAGGGTTACTTTGAGAAATGAATAGAATAATATTTGTAAAGTCTTTGTCACTGTATTTGATATAAAGTAGGCAATTAATACATGCCTATTTCCTTCCTTTTTATACCTTCAGGACTTGCTGACTGCAACAATTTTTCATTGATTTCCTAAACTTTTGATTCTTCATGATTTAATACAGAATCAGAAACAGCAATTTTTATAAATATCTATGTATATGCAAACATATATATATGTATATGTGTTTGTGCTGTGTGTGTGTGTGTGTGTGTGTGTGTGTGTGTGTGTGTGTGTTGTCTGATAGGGCTGGCTAGGGGAGAAAGGAAGAAAAACATACCTTTGAAAGCAATAGCAAATTGTGCATAGTAGATTTGTAGTTTCATGTGCAATCATCTTTTTTATTGTAGTTACTGTTATACTTGTTTTAGTCCATTAAAAATGAAATGGAAAAAATGGATAACACCTGGGTCCAGTTGATGGAGTTCCCTCACCTTATTTTTCATCCAGAATTCCAACTCATCTCTGTCTTTTCTCCCTCTTCCTTTGCTCTTGGATATGTTTAAACTGTTATCAGTCAGCATAGCAATGTGACATATTATAAATGTCTCTACCCCCAAATTTTTTTGGTGGGAAAGGGTCTGAACCTGTGATTTCATTAATGTGGGAAATTCTCTCCACTGATGATGATGATGATCAACAACATTTTCACTTAGAGTTGGCTGGCAACTGGGAATTGAATGATTTAACTATGGTTCCACTGCTGGTACGTTTTAGAGGCTGGGCTTGAGCCTAGGACTTTTTGCTTCAGAAATAAACCCTCTATCTTCTAAGATAAACATTTTCTTCCCAGAAACATGCTGGAATGGCCTTATTAATCCCCAACTTTTTTTGCCTTCTTTTTCATAGATTTACTACATTCATGCATGAGCTTTGACACACTAGAAGATTAGCTTCCATCTCTAGGAAAGGTGAAAATCCCAGGGGCAACATGAGTCTATTTTGATAAACCAAGTTGGATTATTATTTTATTTATTGAAATAATTACTGTGGCAATTGAAGGTGTGTTATAATTAGATGTTCTTACTTTAGTGTGATATTTTTAAATCATACTTGGAGCTTTCATTTGATATTTAAATATTATTAGGAACAAAATTTACACAAATCAGTAGGTCTCTTATAGAAGCATAGTTATCAATAGCAAATTATTTTGCTCTGTGAATAAATTTGAGACAGTTTTAAGATGAGTTTCTCTGTATTCTAAACTTCAGGTACTTCCCACCTTTTTTTCCCCCCCTGGAGAATGCAAGTTCAAAAATGGATCAAGGTCAGAGGGTTTG
The DNA here is from genome assembly GCF_037893015.1 of Macrotis lagotis. Lineage (NCBI taxonomy): Eukaryota > Metazoa > Chordata > Mammalia > Peramelemorphia > Peramelidae > Macrotis > Macrotis lagotis. Next base: position 59,517,802 of record NC_133664.1, on the reverse strand, counting down.
GCTGAGATGACCTCTTAAAATGGATTTTCAAATTATATTCTATACTTACTTCCCTAAATATGGAGTATGGCACATAAATGTATGTGAATGTATTATAATATATATATATATATATATTTGCATATGTATATATCTATGCATATTTACAAATATGTATATACACATGCTACTATATCATATTTGTATATACATATAAAATCTATATGTGTAATATTTAGGGACACAACTAGAAGGATGATAAATAGAAAATGGAACAGATTTTTAAGACATTCAGTGTTTATGGATTCTTAGCATCAACATTACTACATTTGGACTCTAATATCTCAGTGCTTAATATGCTATATGGTTAGGGATAAGGAGCTAGAGAATTTCTTGGTGAGGAAGGTATCAATGTAGCTTGATACCTTCTATGAAACTTGTACTCTTAGAGAACTGTCGGGAAGACATAAAGTAGCTTTTCCAGAGTCAGATTAGCCATTTGTATCAGAGGCAGAATTTGAATCCAGAACTTCCTGACTTTGCACTGTATACTTCTCTATTCATTATACTATGTTGGCTTTTTCATATGTTGAGCTTTATTTATAGCATTTTATATACAAAGAGGTTATCTATAGTAGTTTCTTTTAGGCTTGCTGCTTAGTTATAAAAAGTGATAAAAAATAAAACATTTGAAGTTTTCAAATTGTTTACATTGTCTTTGTTTCATCTTAGGACTGTATATCTGGAGCTGGAAGTAAGTTCAGAAGCTATGTGGTCCAACCCCTTTATTTTGCTGATAGGAATTTGGGGACCAAGAAGGCTAATCAAGTGACTTTCCCCAAATCATATAGGTTGAGTCACAGGCAATATTTGAACAAGAATGCAGCTAGTTGGCCCAGTGGATAGAGTATTAGGCTTAAAATCAGGAAGATTCATCTTCTCAATTCAAATTTGGGCTCAAACATTTATGAACTGTATGACCCTGGGGCAAGTACTTAACCCTCTTGCCTCAATTTTCTCATCTGTAAAATGAACTGAAAAGGAAATGGTAAACCACTCTAGAATCTTTGCCAAGAAAATCCCAAATGGGGTCTTGATGAATTGGACAGGATTGACAATGACTAAACAACAGCAGCTCTGACTCCAGAGCCAGTGCTGTGTCCACTCTAGAACCTTTTATGTTTCAGGAGGAACAGTTAAACAAAACAAATCACCATATTGGCACTGCCTGAGAACATATGCTTTATTTTATTCTTATAATAATAAACTTCTCTGTTGCGTTGGTCTTATTTCCCATTGTTCTTCTGAAGTCACACCAACTGACCAGAATTCTTGGTCTTTCTACATTCCGTAGTTGTTTCCCTTTATACTATTATGTTTATTTCACTTCTCCCCACCCCACCCCCTTCATTCTCGTTTCTTTTCTCTATGTTGTTTCATCCAAGGTTCTTTGAATTGAGGATATTCCTAATTTCTTATGGTTCCATACTATTCCACTAGAGTCCCATCCCACAATTTAGGCACCCATCCTCTATTGGATAAGGCCCTTATTGTCCTTCGAGTTCATTGTTTTCTGGTGTACTTTTTATTAAAATCTACTTCGTACTTGCAGCAAATAAGAATGTTTCAACAATCCATGAACTGTACTCTTTACTAATTAGCTAATTTTTCCTCTTGGCAAGAATATATAATAAAATGACACTATGGTCAATAAAGTAGAAATTATTTATGTGCGTCCTGTGTGGATACAAAGAAAGGTAAAACACACCCTCACCCATACTCCATCTCCCATCCCCCCAAACTACAAACCTTTCTCTTAAGGAGCTCATAGTCTAATGGATGCCTCCTTGTGATATAGAATGACAACATCACATTCTTTTTTTTAATTTAAGGCAATGGGGTTAAGTGACTTGCCCAAGGTCACAGAGCTAGGCACGTATTAAGTGTCTGAGGTCAGATTTGAACTCAGATACTCCTGACTCCAGGACCAGTGCTCTATCCACTGTGTCACCTAAGTGCCTCCACTGCTCCACCTAGCTGCCCCCTGACAAAATCATATTCTTGAAAACCTCTGTTGTCCTTCCTCCATCAAGTCCTTCTTCTCAGGGTAGGAAGAGTTCTAATATGAACTTTGATTTGGGATAAGGGTTTAATTACCTTCTGGCAAGCTTAATTAAATACAGAGAGATTCATCAATAGAGACTAACCTGACTAGGTGATGATTCTTCAGCGACAGCATTTCCTGAAGGCTATTAACTGAGGTAGGACTTGGTGTCAGTGGAAGGAGTATCCAGGCTGATTCAATGATCTTTGAAGTTCTGAAATAAAAAAAAAAATTCTGAAAATGATAGTCAACAAAAAATGCCAGAACTCTTAGAGGAAACTTGACAGATGCTTCTCTGGGGCAGGGTATCTTCCATTCTTATTTTCCTTTTACTCTTGGATCTTTTTCTCCCCAAGTATTTTCTCTGCCTACTTGATTAATGTAGTTGACGAATAATCAATATTAGCATCCAAGGTAGGAGAGATATTACTGCTTTATAAATGATCTTTAAAGATACATTCCAAGAAGCAATCATTTTAGGGCCATATTTATTATCAAAATGTTGACAACTTTGATTCCACTACTTTAATATCCTGTGGAATAATGAAATTTCTGCCCAACACAGATTTTTTTTTTCTGTTTTTATAGTTTGATAGCTGAGTATTACTTTGGAGGCAGGGAATTGAATTGGTCACTGTTCAGAGAGAGATTCTAAACAGGTTTCCTCTTTCAGTCCATAGCATTTCCCCAGCAAGATTCTGGGAGTGCCAAAAGAGATGGTCCTTTTGCAGAAATGATCATCCTTGTTCTCTTGCCCTTGAGTCTTCTTGAGCATCTTCAATTCCAGCTTAAAATGTGCTGTGAACTAGGCTTGAATTGGGTTCTGATTAGCAGCCAAAACCAAATAATCACAAGAATTGTAGAGAAGGATGGGGCTCTTGACGTGAGTAAGGTGAACCAGAACCCTCGCTGGCCTGGCTGTTTCATTTGAACATGTGAGTTATTGGCATTCTGGAGCCCCAGGGAGGGAGATTGGCTCCCACCTCCATTTATCTTCCTCTGACTCACTTCACAACTTGCTTAAGAATCAGTGATTTTTTTTGAATTACAAGAACCGACAATAAGCTACTTTATTGAAAAATCTGTCAAGATTTATTCTTGGGTTGAGAATCATTGATGAAAGCATCTGGTAGATATTTTTATATGCTAAAAACTTTTGTCTTAGGCATCAGCATTCAAAGATATGCCATTTATTGTGCAAATGCTTACATTTGAAGAACATCAATCCATAAATTTTTATTGAATATTGACAATGTGCATAACAGTAGAATATACTTAGAGTCTGTACCATTTTCTTTGGAACACAACAGTATGATAGTAAATTCTTAGCTTTGTTATATGAGTTGGACTTATTTCTCCCCAAAGATTGTAAGTTCCTTAAGAAAATGAGATTAGATGGTCTTTAAGATCCCTCCCATTTCTAAATCTATGATGCTATGAACATTATAAGACTCTAGTCTTATATTGCCAAGTGTCTCTTAATACAATGTTTCTTGTAATTTTTCAAAGCATGATTAAATCAATTCTGCCATCTGCTTTGCTTATGTTTCTAAGGAGATTTTATGATCCAACCTTCCTTTTGTCTTATGGTTTCATTTATTGTGAGAATTTCAAGATTGATATGCTTTACTTCCTCCAGAGATATTTATATTTTAGTCACTTAACAAAGATCTAGATTAGCTAAAGTAGTTCACCAGATAGAATATTGGGACTGAAGTCAGGGAGATTCATTTTCTTGAGTTCAAATCTGACCTCACTAACTATGTGACCCTAGAAAAATCACATAAACCTATTTGTTTCAGTTTCCTCATTTGCAAAATGAGCTGGAAAAACAAACATCAAACCATTCCAGTGTATTTGCCAAGAAAACACCAAATGGAGTCAGAAAGAATAGAACATGACTGAAATGATTTAAAATAACTGAAAAAAGATCTAATCCCTTTCAGTTCTAATTCTATGATCCTAGGACTTTTCAGCCTCATTTTTTTAAGTATTGGAAGTTAAGTGAATATTTATAGTTGGCATAAGAATTATGTGATTGTCATTATTCTCTAACCCTTTTGCAATTATTCTACCAACACCATCTCACTCACAGGACTGAGGATAATTTCTCTGCCAAAGAATTCATCACCAAATCATTAGCATATTGGTGATAAGCCCTTCTATCCTTAAGGAAGCTTGTTCTTAGAAATCAGAGAGTTTTGACAGAACTATATTTTAATATGTTAGAACTTGCCAGAACATTATTGGCCTGATTTCTAGAAATGATATATTTGAGTAGAACTCTGTGGAGAGTCTTTTCACAAAAAGAAGGATTTAGTTGAACTTTGAAATAAATCTTGAAACATTATACTATGTATTTTATTGTTTTGGGTCTAGTGACCAGGTAATTTATTTTCAAGTCTGAACATCACCTTCTTTATGTTATTGGTCCTCTGAGAATGAAAGACAAACAACAATCCATAAGTGAGAAGCAGAACTTGTACCCAGGTCTTCAAGACTCCAAGGTTAAGCACTCTATCTTTCACATTCCTGATGCATTTTCCCAAAATGCCATAATGGTTCATTATGTAAGTTATAGAATATCAGCATTTTTGTGATAGAGAAATGGTAAAAACAAGAACAATATGGGGATAAGAACACTGAGCAAAATCAGAGAGAGAACAGAGAGCCCTAAGTAATCCTCAAAAAGAGTTAATTTTTTTAAAAAGTGACTTCTAGTACTTATAGAATTGAAATAACCATCCCTTATATAAAGGTTTTCCTGATGTCCCTACTGCTAGTTTCTTTTCCCTCAAACTCTCTTGTATCTATTGATGCTGTTGGTTCTTCATTTTCAAAAAGGATCAATGACATTACAGGGTAACCATTCATCTGGGAATTGGATTTAAGAAATTAAGAGTTGCACAAAGTCATCAGCCTCACTCTCCCTTCCAGAATCATGAAAGTCCAGTAACAAGATGAAAGTCAAGACAATTGGTGATGACATGGATAGCAGTGGAGGACTGTGGTATCTTTCTTGTCTGGTCAAAAATCTAAGAGCTTCCTGGTGCCTACTTCAGTTTCTTTCATAGTCCTTGGAATAAATTGTCCTCATTTGCCCATCCTACTAGGGGAAGTCTTCATATGTTTGGGGTAGATATCCTCCAATTCATCAAGGAGTTTGAGGTCTTTCAGGAACCCTCAACCTGGTTAAAGCTGACTGCCAAAATGAGAGTATCAGCATAAGGTTGCTACACATGCTGCAACTTCTTGGAAACATGGAGAATTGAGTATCAAGTCGATACTAAAGTGGGATGAAGAGCTCTAAAAAGGGTTCAATAAGTCCTCATACAATTTGCGTCTAACTGCTTTGTATATTTAAGTCCTTTATATTTTTGTGGTTATCAATAAGGATTGTTTCATTATTGGGATTTAACCCTGGTGCCTAGAATTGGACTCATCACAGAATAAGTACTTAATCAATATTGCTGTTTGATTCTAGGCAGGTCATGGTGATGCTTTTACAATGGTGCTTTATGCATTACTCTTTCTTTACCTTGATTCTTTCCATAATTTATTTCTTCTTTTTTTCTTTTTTTTTTCTCTTAGCCATCAGAGAAAACACTTGGCAGAAGTAAACATTAACAGGGTAGTTTTTGCTTGAGTAATGCAGTATCATGCAAGAGTTCCCTTATTGTTAGTGATTCCATTTTTTCTAGAGATTATACCATCTGATCAGCACTCAGCTCTCCTCCCACTACATCTCAACCTAGTTTTATTACTCTTGGTTTTAGAATCATCAAGGCAAGTCCAGAGAGAGAGAGAGACAGAGAGAGAGAGAGAGAGAGAGACAGAGAGAGACAGAGAGAGACAGAGAGAGACAGAGAGAGAGAGAGAGAGAGAGAGAGAGAGAGACAGAGAGACAGAGAGACAGAGAGACAGAGAGACAGAGAGACAGAGAGAGTTCTCCCAATGAAAAAACCAAGGTAAGCCCTTGTTTCCTCCCTTTCATAGGGCAGAGAGTCAGGCTGAATGGGTTTACCCTTACTTACTCTTATTGGTGTCCATTCATCTAAGAAATTTCCTGACAAAGGATTGGAAACAGAGAAATGGTCAAAGGATCCCCGATTTAGAGCTAGAAGGCTTATATTGTCTTCCTCTTATTTTAGAGATGAAATAAGAGACCCACAACACATTCAGTGACTTAATTAACTAGCAATTAGCAGAGTCAAAATTCTATTTTGGGTTGTCCAATTCACTCCAAATTCTTTGTGTTTCCTATGTGCTATCAGGGCTCATAGGCCATACAGTAGTTGATTTTGTGATCTAAGATAGCATCTGGAGAAGACATGAGGTTCATAATCTGGAAATGTCCAATGAAAAATAAGGGATAATTAAGGAAAAAAATTGACAAAGAAATGCCCAATAAGCAAGTTTTGAAAGAGAAGAAAAAAATGTGACTGCTTGGATTCATGAAAATAACTTTGGAAGTTGAATTTAGAAATTGAGTCTGTGTGGGAGCTTGCAAGGGAATATTAAAATTCATGAGCCCAACAAAAAGTTGGGGCATCCAAACAGACAACATAACTAAGAAAGAGATTTCATTTCTCTGAATTGACAAAAGAGGCAAGGAATGGTCAATATTTCCATTGGCCTTCCGTCTGAACTACTCAAGTGTCACTGAAAAGTGCCTTTCAGAAGGTTAGGGGAAGAATCTAAAAAAAATCATCAGTTCATTAGTTGAAAGTGAAAAACCATATAACACACACACACACACACACACACACACACACACACACACGCACACAAATAGACACACACGGTCAGCAGCACACTGAGTGACTAAAGAAATACAGGAGCACTTTTAGGAAAAGATGCCAAAAAGTACAGTAATAACAGACAAGCTATAAATGAGGAAAACCACTTAGGGAATGATGACTGTAGAGTTGGAGGCCTGAAAGTAATTAGTGATTCCACAATTATTTTTAAAAATTATAATTTAATGTAATGAGAGGCAGCAGGCTCCTGCAGGTGTTACAGTCACGTCTACTGAACATTCAGAAAAGAAGGTTCTTAACTCCAAAATCCTTGGTACTGTCAAATGGCTCAACAATAGAAGTTTATAAAGATTTTATCTGTGGTAAGGACATTAATGAAGAACATTCCCTTATATTTTGCTTCTGCAGCCTAAGGATCATGGAGCTTTTCCATTGGTTTGCTGCTGAAAGGTTCTATTTTGTTGTTTCCCTATTTATGAGTTCCCTTAGATTGGGGCTGCCTTTCTTTTCTCTTTGCATCTCTAGGCTTTAGCACAGCTCATTGAACATAGAAAGCACTAAATCAATGCTTCATCCATTCATCAATCCTTTACAGATAGAGTTGACCTGAGGGTTAAAGGCCTTGATTCAAATCCCATCTTTGATATCTATGACCTTGTGACCCTGGACAAGTCACATATCCTTTCAGGGTTCCAGATAACTCCTTCAGAGTAGAAGTTGCAAAGTAGGAGCCAACCTGCTTTTATAGAGGGAACTCTTCTCTGGGAGTCCCCTATACCAATGAAATGGTAGGAAACCTATACTATAGCTTTCATCTCTTCTAGTGATGAAAGGTTTGAAACCCATAATGAAAAGATCCAGATCATTGCTGGAGGAGCAATCTGGTTCTTTCTATGATTGATATCCATGGTTATTCATCCTTGCAGGTACCTAAGTAACCATCCCATGCAACAGTACATTTAGACAGACCTATGGAAGGCACTTTAGTAAGTACATATTTCAAGGTTAATTGAATTGTACCATAAGCACATTTGGCTTCCTCTATGAATGGACACAGTTTATGTTGAGTACTGACCTTTTGTTTGCTACCCTGAAAGCTTCCCCCAAAAGGTTATCTTGTGATAGATATCACCCAAATGTTTCATTCATTTCTTAAGTTTCCATCTGTTCTGCCTTCACCTGAGGGGAAACCCAGAAGTCCAACCTAGGATTTAAGACTTTTCGGTGGATTGTAAATCACATTTTCCCTTCATAGCTATTTTTAAATTAGGGTTTGGAACAGATGAGAGAAAGTAGAAAAAAGAAACAGAAGATATGGGTTCTTAGTCTGGATCTAGTTCTAACAAGATATCCATTTGCAAGCGTCTCCTCTGTTGCCATTATTCTAGTGTCATATTGTGAACTAAAATAGAAGTATAGTGATGAACTCTTTATTCAAAAGGGAATCTGAAGCCAGTGCATTGCTGTTATGTTACATATAAAGTTTTCTCCTGAGACTTGAATTCTGATAACTAAGCTAAAAAATGAATAGATTAGTTCTTCCCATTGTTTTAAGAACCTTTAAGATTTCATTAGAGTGGAATTTCCTGAAGAACAAGTTTTCTAAGGCTCATGCAAACAGGCTCTAGCACTCCAATTCTTGGGTCACTTATGTGTTGAGGAGGGAGGGCGTTCCAAAGTGTGAGATACCCTGTGCAAAGGAGATGGAGTTTCATATGTAAAGAGATAAAGATATGGAATTTCACAAAAAGAGCAGCAAGTAGGTCAATTTAATTCGCATATAGTATGTGAGGGGAAATAATGTGCCAAAAGTCAAGCCATAGCTATTTTATGAATATTTTAAATAGCCAAATGAGGAATTTGCATTTTATCCTGGAGTCAAGAGGAAGTCACTACTTATTTTTCCTGAAAAAGACAATGACCTGATCAGATCTATGATTAATAATAATGTCAATTGAGCTGCTGGGTGGATGATCTGTTGGAGAGAGGAGACACTGGAGGCAATGAGATTGATTGCCTAGGCAGAAGTTGAAGAATAATTGAATCACAATGGTTGGTGAGTTAGTAGGAAGAAAAGAGGTTAATGCCAGAGATGTTGTTGAGTAAAATTAGTAAGATTTCACAAATGATCAGATATTGGACTGTGGCAGACTGGAGAGTTGAGGCTGATGTCAAATCTCTGAACTTTGGTGACCAGAAGAGTCATAATTCCCTTCATACACATAAGAAAATTAATGTGAGGATTCTTGATTCCCTAATATTTTTATAGATCCCTTACTTTGTAAGTGATTTTTAATTGTTCTTAATGCCTTAATATTGCACAAAGCTGTCTTATAGCCATCACACCCATTTTATAATATGCTTATTGAAATTTAGTTTGTTTAATTTCTCTTAATTATTTAAGAATGACATTTTTGTGGGGTGGCTAGGTGGTGCAGTGGATAGAGCACCGGCCCTGGAGTCAGGAGTACCTGAGTTCAAATCCAGCCTCAGACACTTAATAATTACCTAGCTGTGTGACCTTGGGCAAGCCACTTAACCCCACTGCCTTGCAAGAACAGACAAAAAAAAAAACCAAAAAAATATGACTTTTTTGATGAATAAAGGAATGTTCACCAAAAATCAAAAATCTCATAAAAAACATACTCGAAAAACTCTCCTGAATGAAAAGAATGGGTTCAAGGCCTGGGAGGAGTGCTAGGGTTTGTGTCTGTAGGGGAGCAAGGGACTTTCCTGAGTAAAGATCAGAGCACAAACTATGAGAGCAGTGATAACACCTCTTCCCAGATCATATTACCTAGAAAGCACTGAAAACTTGCAGATCACCAGGACTAGCTCTGAAAACAGGAGCATGAAAAAGTCTGAAGTTCAGGGCAGCGTATTCCCTCTTTCAGATGAGGAGATCCCAATTTTAACACAGAAATTCAAGGTCAAGAAATAGATAAAAACTGAGGAAACAAGAAAACAATACTTGACAATTCAAAACTACCATGGTGACAGAGAAGACCAAGACACAAACTCATGAAAAATATACAACCCAGAGCCTCAAAGGAAAAACAAATGAGAACTGGATTACAAATCATAAGAATTTTAGGAAATGTTAAAAAAAAGAGATAAGAAGTAGAAAAATTGAGAGCCATGCAAAAAATATGAAAAGCAAATGAAAAGTTTGGTAAGTTACAAAAATATTGAAGAAAATAATATTAAAAAACAGAATTGGTTTAATGCTAAAAGAGGCACAAAAATTCACTGAATAAAAGAACATCTTAAAAAGTATAAAAGCAGTATTGGCTAAATGGATAAAAGAGGTATAAAACTTACTGAAGAAAATAATTCCTTAAGTAGAATTGAGCAAGTGGAAGCTGATAACTCCATAGGATATCAGGAAACAATAAAAAAAATGTCAAAGAAAGAAAAAAAGAAAAGAAAATGTGAGATATCAATTTAGAACAATTACTGGCCTGGAAAAAAGTTTGAGGAGAGATAACTTGAAAATTATTGGATTGCCTGGAAACCATAATAAAATAAAAAGATCTTTCATATATTTCAGAAAACTATCAAGGAAATTTTTTCCAATATTTCAGATGCAGAGGGAATTATAAAAATTTAAAGAATCTACCAATCACTTCCTGAAAGAAATCCCAAAATGAAAACGCCCAGGAATATTATAGTGAAATTCCAGAGTTTCCTTGTCAAGAAAATCTTGGAAGCAGCCAGAAGGAAATAATTCATATATTGTAGTCCTGAAATCAGAATTATATAAGATTTAGTAGTTTACATGTTAAAGGAATAAAAAACCTGAAATTTGATAGGCAAAGGACCTAAGATACAACCAAGAATAATCTACTCAGAAAAACTGAGTATAATACTTCAGGGGAAAACATTGACATTTTATCAAATAGAGGACATTCAAGCATTCTGATGAAAAGGCCACTGCTGAATAGAAATTCTGGCTTTCAAATATAAGCATCAAAAGAATTCTAAAAGGTCCATATGAAAGAGAAATCATAACTCAATAAGATGAAACTGCTTACCCTGTCTACGTGGGAAGATGGTTTATGTGACTATGGAGAACTTAATTATTATTAGGACAGTTGAAAGGAGTTTACAAAGACCAAGGGCATGGGTATCAGTTATTATGATGAAATTTTCTCTGCCAAAAATTTATGGGTGAAAAGGACGGATGCACTGAGAGAAGAGTGAAGGAGAGATAGAATGGTGAAATTTTTTCTCACATAAAAGAAGCACCCAAAGAACTTTTATAGTGGAGGGGAAAATGGGGGTATGGTGAGCAATCCTTGAGTATCACTTTCATCAGCATTAGTATAAAACAGGAAGAATATATTTTAAAACTCAGCTGGGTATACAAATCCATCTCGCCCAATGGGGAAATAGAAAGGGGAAGGGGATAAGAAAAAGTAAGGGGATCACAAAAGGGAGGATAGGTTAAGGGAGAATATGGTTAGAAACAAAATAGTCTTTTGAGGAGAGACAGGATTGCAAAAAAGAGAATATGGAGACAATGGGAAAGAGAGAACTACATAGTAATCAGACATGAATTTAAAAGGGGTCAGCTCACTCAAAAAATCAAGTGAATAGCAAAATGGCAGAATGGATTTGAAACCATCATCCAACAATATTTTGTTTACAAGAGACATTTGTAAAAGGCAAGGCAGCAATCAGGATCACAAACAAAGTTAAACCAAAAATATATTTAATTAAAAAAAATAATCAAGGAAGCTATATTTTGCTAAAAGGGACCATAGATAATAAAGTGCTATCAAACATTTCTATGGCAAGTTTTTTGATAAAATGCTCATTTCTCACACATATAGGAAGCAATTATACTATATAATTATATACTATGAACAGAACCACTCCTTGATTTATAAATTGTCAAAGAATATGAACGAGTAATTTTCAGAAGTTTATAGTCATATGACTATAAACAAAATTTAATTATGAAAAAAATGCTCTAACTCACTGTTGACTAGAGAAATTAAAATTTAAACAAATCTGACATCCCACCTCATAAAACATCAAAGAAAAAGGTAAAAGAATGATATGTATAAAATGTTTATAGCAGCTCTTTTTGTGATGGCAAAGAATTGGAACGTAAGGGGATGCTCATCAACTAGGGAATGTCTGAACAAGTTGCAGCATATATTTATGATGGATTAAAAAGACTGAGGAGATTACTATCCTTTGATGCATAAAGGTTCATGAAGCTCTCCAGTGATCTGAAGATTCTGTGCAACATTTTAGGTGTTTAATATATCTTTATTTTTTGATTGAATTTAGTAGATGCTAAATTATTTCAACCTATGGTAATAAGCTTTGCATTTCCCACCATTTTATTTAATGTTTTTATTCCTTAGAAATAACTTTTTTATATTTTCTAGTGGCAATGTCTTGTTCATGTCAGGTAGATTCTTTTATTGTTTCCACTTTACAGATGAATCAATGGAAGCTCAGAAAAATTAAATGAATGTTTATTACATCAAAGCCAGAATTCAAATTCAGTTTTTCTCTGACTTCAAGTACAGTGATTTTCATGTCAATTTTTGTTCCCTCATGACAGTCAGAATGGGGTATAGAAAGAAGTACAGTAGATTTAGAAGGAACAGAAAGAAATAGGGCTTGAAAGGGTACTTTCAAGTTCTTTCAGTCCTTTGAATTTTTAAAGAAAGGGGAATTGAGGTTCGATAAAATGATGTGATTCTACCAAGGTCATATAGTGTGTAAGTGACAGAGCTGGAATTTGAACCCAAGTTGCCTGACTCCAATGCATTTTCCACTAGTGTAAAGCCAATTCACTTTCCACTGTTGCAAAAATGATCAGCATAATTATATAAATGAGAAAATGGAAGTCATCTAAACTTGGGGAGAAATCCCTGAGTGACAATGGTGTTTTGAAAGTAAAAACTTTAACAGAAAGCCTTGTGATCAGTGGATATTTGACCTTGCAAGGAGTTTATTAGTAACCTTTCTCTTCCATTTTTCCTAAATTCTCTTAATATGCTACCAGAGTACTGATGGCTTTCTTTGCCAAGGAAATTAAAACATAAAAAATTAGCCTGATATACTTGGTCAAACATTAAATTAATTCACCCTTAAAAAGTTCCTAGATTTATTGAATTTCAAGTCCTGATTATGGTTACCTTGGCAGTGACAGTACAAGTGAATTCATGGACCTTAAATAATCCTTGGGCTGGATGTTCTCCCATCCATACTTTGCATAAAAGGACTTAAATATGAAGTATACTCTCTCTCTACTTCCAGAACTTCATGATTTCTTAGCCTTATTAAATCCCATGGGTTATTTCTTCGCTTAGTCTTTGGATATTACTTTCATCCACCATTTCTTAGTTAGAAATACATTTTTCTCTATGTGGCTACAATCTTTTATAATTCCATTTCTTCCTATCCCTTCTAAATTTTTTTGCATATTAAAACCTCCAATGACTGTACCTTTCAGTATTTTCTGAAATCATTGTGCTTGCTATGACTTTACTTTCCTCTCTTTCCAATCTCAATTCTTTTGTCAATCATTTTAATACCAGATTGTTCTCTGCTGAGTCCCTCAGCCTCTTGTATCACTACTCATCTCTAATCAAACCTGATATTTGTATTATTGAAACCATCAGACTCTTCCACTCCTACCTACTGGTTATTGAATGGAGCTGGAGGAATTCTCACAGTCATATTTGACAGGATATATCAAAAGTTAGACCAACTAACTTCAACTAGAACCTCACTACAGCAATGTAGCCTTTTTTACTCCTAATTGATTCCTTAGCTCATTGCCCACAGACATCATTTTAAACCTTTTCTTCCCTACTTTCTCCCCATCTCCTGTTAGCTGAGAACCTTGCTTCTTATTTTACAGAAAAAAATTATTTTTGATGAAAACTCCTTCATCTCCCATTATCTTCCTCTTAAAATCAATTGACTTCACTTCCCACACTCTTTTCCTTTCTTCTAATCTCTGACAAAGAGGTAGCCCTTCTTACCAAGACTGATTTCTTTACATATATATTTGATCCCATCTTCTCCCATTTTCTTAGAAATATTGCAATCTCAATGATCACCTCCCTTAATTGAATCATTATCTTCCATTTCTCCTCCATATTGGATCCTTTCCTACTGCATTCAAATGCCTAATATTCCGCCATCCTGAGATCACACAATCCATTTATACCTTTACCTCTCCTCTTTCTTAGCCAGAGATAACCCATGTCTCTGCTCTCTTCTTACTTCTTATCTCTTTTCAGTCTGGTTTCTGACCTCCTCAGTCAACTGAAACTACTCCATCAAAATTTACCAATAACTTCATCATTATCAAATCTAATGGTCTTTTATCAGTTTTCATTCTTCTTGGTTCATTTGCTGCATTTGATATTATTGACCCTTTTCTGTATATTCTTTGTGATGCTGCTCTGTCCTGGCTCTCCTTCTATAGGTCTGACCTCTCCTCTAACTACTTAGTTAATTCATCAACTATATTACACCTCCTGATTCTGGATGTTCCTAAGGCTTTGTCCTAGGGTCTCTTATCCTTCCACAGACTCTGAGTATCTTTATCATTTCTCAAAGGCTAAGATATAATCTCTCTGCAGGTGACCTCCAGGTATATATACTCAACCTTAGTCTGCTCCCAAGTTACATAACCAAGTCCCTAATGGGAATTTCAAGCTAGCTGTTTCAGAGACATCTCAAATTTAGCATGTCCAAAAGTTATCTCTGCCTTGTCCCCAACAAATATTCTTGTCTACCTACTTTTCTTATTCCTTTCAAAGGAACAAACACCCTTTCTAGTTTCCCAGTTTCATAACCTCATCATTATCTGTGACTCTTCATTGTCCTTTACTTCACATATCCAATTGGTTTCCAAATTTTGTTGTTTGTACCTCCACAGAATCTCATGTATCTCATCCCTTCTCTTCAGACCTTAGTTCAGGCCTTTATCAACTCTGGTCTAGAATATTTTTTCAGAGTAGTAACTGATTTCCTCATTCAGGACTCTTCGTACTTGAGCCTATTTTATACAGAATTGAAGATGCCTTTTCTGTAAGTGAAGGTTAAATTATGTGGCTTCTCTATTCAATCACCTATTACCTTCTAGGTTAAATCTTAAATTCATCAGTTTGGCTTTTAAATTTCTTCCCAGCATTGGCACCCAATGATCTTTCCATCCTCATTGAACAGTACTCTTCCTCTTGCATTCTAGTAGAAATCTAATACAATTGGACATCTCTTGGTTCCTTACTGATGACACTCTATCTTCCATCTCCCTCACTGCATTGACTATCCTTTGAGCCTGGAATTTACTCCATCTCCAACTCTTTTACATGCAACCCTTTTCTAATTTTAAGACACAAAACCAGCATTACCTTCTACTAGCTTTTTCCATTCTTTCCCAGGTGCTAGTGGCCTTCATCTCAAATTATGCTATGTTCAAGAACTTTGCATTAACTTGTACATATTATTTTAATATTTATTCTATGTGCTTGGTTTCTCCATTGGCATGTAAGCTCTTTTCAAGTAGGAATTATTTCATTATATTTGTATCTTTTGGACAAATCAGTGATATATATATATATATATATATATATATATATATATATATGTATATATGTATATATGTAGCTGATAATTTTAACCCATTACCTGTGTGACCACTCTGGTAGAAACAAGTAGTTAGATTTCCAACTCTAAAAAGTACTTAAACTTTCACTAAGTAGATTTCTGTTAATGTTTTCCTTAATGGCTTTGATGATTTTGATAGCTGGATGGACATTAAATAACTCAGCCTCAATTTCAAATAATTCAACTCTATATAAAACAGATTGAATGGGAAAGAAATGAGAATCATCTTTTTTCAGTTGCCAGTACCATAGTCATTTCTAGGTAGATTTAGCATTTAATACTAACTTTAAAAATGTGTTTCAGCATGATTGATTTATGTAGAGAATTTTGTCAAAGATTTATAAAGGAATTATCTCAAAACAATCCTTCAATGGAGATATTACAAGCATTCTTATTCCCACTTTACAGTTAAAAAGGCTCAAGGAAATTCAATCATTTGCCCATAATCACAAAACCAAGACATATCAGAGCTGGAACTCAAATTTATATTTTTTGATTATGTCATGCTTCTCTATGCCATCAATGGACAAAGATGACTGGCATACATCATCTATGGGGTCCCTTTATATATAAATAGTGAAGTGATTGAGTGATCTTACTAGTATCAAAAAAAGTTAGACCTTTACGGGAGCTTGGAGTTAATTAATTTACAGCTGGAACAGATCTTAGAGATCTTTAGTCCTATGCCTTTCATTTTCCATATCAACAAATTAAAGCTGATGAATGAGGGGAAGGGATTTGCACAAGGTCACACAAATATTATACAGCAGTCATAATTTGAACTCAGACACTCATTAATTATTTTTTATGTGAGAGATTTTAGTGCCCTTCACCCAGGGGACCATTTTATGTCCCAACGTTAATAATTCATTCTTTTGGATTACACCATCCATCTCCAACTTCATCTTCTCCCAATCTTTATAAAATTTGGGAGCTTTTAGTTATTGAGTTACTAATAACTTAGGTTGAAAGATTTTGTTAAATCTCTGTTATCTCCTACAGGGAAAAAAACCCAATAATACTGGATCCTAGGAATGGGAAGAAGAAAATTTCCAGGCAAAAGGCAAAAAGAAGAGGTAAGAAGGAGAGAAGAAAGACTCCCCACTTAAAATTTGACCAGGGCAAGTCCATTCCAGGACTGTATCTTGAACTGTGTCTCACCACTTGGTTGAAAAACCTATTTGCCTTTTATATAACTTCAGGGTTTCCGATAGAGGCATAGGCAATGCCAATGGAAAGCCACTAGAGAGCCGCTAATGAGAGGGGAACATAGGATTTATGATTGGATGGAACCTTTAGATTATTGTTGTTTTTTCCTTCTTGCTGGAAAAGGAACAATGAGGTCAGAAGGGTGATAATTTGACTTGAAAATTAATTGGATTTAAGTGGGGCAGGACTGTACAAAGTCATCAGCCTCAATCTCTCTTCCAGAATCACTGGGGTCCAGTGTGAAGACTTAGGTCAGGATGACTGGTGTTGGCACCAATATAGTGGGAGTCCTTGGTCTTTTGAGGCTAAGGTCTTTTCCAGATCTCAGTATATTTGAGGCAATATCTATTCAGTGATTAAAGGCTAGGTAAAAGTTGAGACAAAAGATGGCCTAGTTTGACTTCTAGGACAAGCCTCATTTGCTCATCATATAGGTTTTGATGAGACTTTAGAGATCATTTAGCCTAATTTTGGGAAACTGAGACCCAGAGGTCTTCAGTTAGAAGGGCTGAGATTTGTACCTAGACCCTTTGTCTCCAATCTAGTATTCTTTTTTGTACTGCTGGGAGAAAAATAAAAAAAAAAAACAAGGCAATAATAGGCTCTAAGGTCAGGTTTTATGGAGTTTGGGGGACTAGTGGTATTACAATTTTCTTGATTTGTATGCCTTAACTTCATTATTGAATTAGTGGGCTCCGTCTCTGCAGTGAGCTGCAGATACTCTGGGGCTCTCGGAGTCCCAATAACAGGGGTTCCAATAACAAAAGTTTAGTTTTATATAAAATTTTGCAAAACACTTAATATAATCTCACAGTTCTTAAATGTTAAATGGAAGATTTGGATGAAGTGGATAAAATATTGAACTTTGCAAGAAGACCTGGGCTAGTATCTGGTCTCAGAATTAGTTGTGGGTTCTTAGGCAAGCCACTTTATCTCTTGTCAGTGAATTTTAAAAGAAGGGGAAGAGACTCCTTTAAGGGCTCCACTCCAACTCTAAATCCTGCACCATGCTGCCTTAGTTAACAAGTTCTGTGCTAAGTGCTGAGAATATAAAACAAAAACAAAAACAAAAAAGCTAATCCCTGCCTTGATGAAGGAAGATGACACAAAGGAAGTTGAAAGTACTAGACTGGAGAAGGTACCCTAATACAAGATTTAATACAGAAATCTAGATTTCAGACTAGTGAGAAATAAAAGATCTGGTTGGCCCAGGCCTGCCTTAAGTACAGGTTCTGGGAAGGGCCTTGATTCTCTTATGTGACTAATGCACTCACTCTGTCTGGTGGAGATAAGGAGCAGCTCCCCACCCCGCCTTTGGAAGATAATTTCTCCTGCTCCTGTTTATTTTGGCTCTACTAAGCAACTTTCAAATTTCTCTAGATCCTTAGGAATTGAGTACAGGGTGAAAATACCTGTGACTAAAACTGATCAGTGAACTAGTGTCAAAGGTTTATTGATTTGAGATGAGTTGTTTTAAAGTAAAACAATATAGACTCATGAGCAAAGAAAAGAAATTATCATTAGGATTGGAAAGATTTGGAAATCCTTTCCCCTGAACTCCTTTTGAACCTTGGTATATCTCTGTTTTGAGTCCCTATTCCCACCTCCCTTTCAGGATTGACTAAATTGCAAAGCAGTATAATAAACGGGGACAAACAGATGTAAGTATTATTTTGGTGGTATTTTTAAAGTCAGTAGCAAGTTTTCTTCCTTCTTTTTGCTCTTTCGACTTCTGCATGGTAGTCACCTCTCTATGTGACCAGATTCTAGAAGATTTTTCATTGATTCATTTCAGATACAAGGAAAACCTATTACAATATACTAATACATTTTATAGGGGAGCAGTGTCACACAGAGATGGAGTGAAGAGTCATTTCTGATGTGATTTGGGGAATCACCAAGATCTCAAAAAGTATCTCCAAACACTTGTTTATTAATGATATCTGAATTTCTACCATTATTAAATTTTTATTCATGTAAATGGGTTTATAGACTGTATTCAAATACAAATTGTTGTTTGTCCTTCCTTTGGGAAGAGAATTATGGAAGGTGATATTCCATGACTTGCAAAAGAATTGGATTTAAATGTGGGAGGATATGAAAAGTCACTAGCCTCACTCTTTCCTCCAGAGCCATCTGGGCCCAATGGCAAGATATAGATCAAGATGATTGGAGATGGCCCTAGTCTCTCATTAGAATAAGTCTACCTCTTATTATGATAATCATTCTTCTCATTGTTTGTTAACTGATCAGAGTTGATTTCCACCCTCAAGAAAGAAACCTTTCTTTCAAGGGGATATAGTATTAAGTGGGTTCCATGAGGGGTAGGGAGATAACTAAATGATCAGTGTTTTATTAATTGGGAGAAGGGATGGAAAGTGGATGGGGGCACTGAGCCCCTAAGGTCAGAAAGTGAAAGGGCAAATGGGACTGAGGACTCAAGAGGCAGAGAAGGATGACAGGCAGAGAAGTAGGAGGCTGCCTGAGACAAACAACCTGATTCACAATTTGGCCCAAGGCCTGCTCTGCTGGGAAATGACCATTTTTTTTTTCTAAATGAAAAGAGCAGATGAACTCTTAGTCTAAACAACATTCTTTATTGCCTTATTTAGTGAATCTGTCCAAGGTAAGAGTTAAGTTAAATGACAGTGGCAACCAGTGCCTTATTTCTTTTTTTTCCTTTCTTTCTTTTTTTTTGCTGAAGTCCTGAAAATGTTTTGCTCTATCAAGCATAGAAATAGAATAAAGACAAATTGAAGGGATCCAGTCACCCAATTAGGAAACTGAAGTCATTTACCTTTATGTCATTCCTCTCAATATTGAAGCAGTCATGCTCTTACAGGGCAGGGAGCAGAAAAAGACTACAACCCAGAGGAAATTTTAATGAGGAGAATTTTTAGAAAAGTATTGTTGTATATGAGTGTATATATTTACTGAAAGAAATGGTAATCAAGGAGATCAAGGAGATTGAAGTTTGTTTTTTTTGCTTTTTCCTCTATCCTTAAAATCTAGTCTTTTAAGGAGACCTCTGACCTGGCCTCAAAATTTGCCCCACCTAGACTATCTTATCCAGATAGAGTTGTTGCCCCACCAGACTAGACAAATTTTATAAACTATTGAACAGGGTGAATTTCATCCCTAGCATTTTGCTCAGGCTTGGAAAATAGAGTAAATCCTTTGTCTAAACTGCCCAGGGCTAATGAGTGGTCTGGGAGTGAGTGACATAATCAAAGCCACATGTATCTTTCTTTTTTTTAAGTATAAATTTATTTTTTTATTCTCATTTTGTACAAATGTTTTTTTTACATTAATAAAATATTCTTGTTTACAAGTAAACAAAATGCCCCTCCCCCCATGAATATAGATAGACTTGCTTGGGCGAAAAAAGTAAAGGGGAGAGAAAAAATTAAAATAAAAAAAAATAATAGTAATAATTGTAGGTATGGCCAGGTGGAACAATGGATGAAGCACCAGCCCTGGAGCTACGAGCACCCGAGTCCACATCCAGCCTGGTAAACCCAACAATCACCCAGCCATGTGACATGCAAGCCACCCGATCCCCACTGCCCTGCAAAAACCAAAAAGAAGTAAAAAAAAGACCCAAAATAAAATAAAATAGTAATAATAGTAGGGGTGGCTGGGTGGCAGACAGAGCATTGGTCCTCGAGCCAGGAGCACCTGGGTCCAAATCCGGCCCCAGACATCCAAAGATCACCCCGCTATGTGGCCCCAGGCAGGCCACCCAGCCCACTTGCCCTGCACCCCCCCCCAAATAATAACAAAAAATGTGTTTCAGTCTTTGTTCCAACACCATCAACTCTGTCATGAGTGGATCACATTCTTTATGATAAATCCATCACAAAAGTTACTTCCATATTTTTCCACCTTTGCCATTGCTGATCGCAACTCCCTCCTTTCTTATTTCTCTACTACCATGTACTCTATTTTCTCTCTCCTTTCACTCTGACTCTGCTGTAGGGTCATTGACTGGTGCAGCATACAGATCTCTGGTCCTGGGGCCAAGAAGTCCTGAGCCCCCATACCACCCCTTAAGCCCAGCATCCACCTGGCTCCATGGTCCTGGGCAGGCCTTCCAATCCCAGGCTCTTGCAAGAAGTAAGAAAGAAAATGTGTTATATCTGACCAGTCTCCCCCCATGGTCCATCCTCTCCTCCTTTATTCACATCCCCCCCCTTCCCCCTGCTCCCCGCTCCTTCTTACTCCAGATGTCTATACCCCATTGAGTATATTTGCTGTTTCCTCTCCTAGCCATCTCTGATGAGAGCAAAGTTTCCCTCATTCCCCCTTGCCTCCCCCCTTCCATATCATTGCAATAGCTCATTGTAATAAAAAAAATCTTACGTGAAATATCTTGGACTATTCCCCCTCTCCTTTTTCTTTCTCCCATTCCATTTCCCTTTTTTTCTATTGACTCCATTTTTACACCATATTTTATCTTCGAATTCAGCTTTCTTCTGTGCTTCAACTATAAAAGCTCCCTCTACCGCTCTATTAACTGAGAAGGTTCATGAGTATTATCAGTGTCATTTTTCTATGCAGGAATACATGCAGTTCATCCTCATTAAGTCCCTCATATTTCCCCCCTCTCCTCCAATCTCCATGCTTCACCTGAGTCCTGTATCTGAAGATCAAACCTTCTTGTTCAGCTCTGGCCATTCCAAAAGGAACATTTGAAATTCCCCTGGTTCATTGAAAGTCTGTCTTTTTCCTTGGAAGAGGACATTCAGCCTTGCTGGGTAGGCTCATTCTTGCCTGCATTCTAAGCTCTTTTGCCTTCCGGTATATTGTATTCCAAGCCCTACGAGCTTCCAATGTAGTTGCTGCTAAGTCCTGTGTGATCCTGACTGCGGCTCCACAATATTTGAACTGTGTACTTCTGGCTGCTTGCAATATTTTCTCTTTGACTTGGGAGTTCTGAAACTTGGCTGTAATATTCCTAGGGGTTGTTTTTTTGGGATCTCTTTCTCTGGGGGATCAGTGGATTCTCTCCATTTCTATTTTGCCCTCTGCTTCTAGAATATCAGGGCAATTTTCCTGTAGTAATTCTTTGAAAATGATGTCAAGGCTCTTTTCCTGATCATGACTTTCAGGTATTCCAATAATTTTTAAATTATCTTTCCTAAGTCTGTTTTCCATATCAGTTGTTTTTTTTTCAATGAGATATTTCACATTTTCTTCTAATTTTTCATTTTTTTTGTTTTGAAGTATTGATTCCTGATTTCTGGTAAATTCATCAATCTCCCTGAATTCTATTCTTTGTCTGAAGGATTTGTTCTCCTCAGAGAGTTTTCTTATCTCTTTTTCCATCTGGCCAACTTTGCTTTTTAAAGCATTCTTCTCAATAACTTTTTGAACTGTTTTGTCCATTTGACCTAAGCTGTTTTTTAGCATGCTATTTTCTTCAGCATTTTTTTGAATTTCCTTGACTACGCTGCTGACTTCATTTTCATGTTTTTCCTGCATCTCTCTCCTTTCTTTTCCCAGTTTTTCTTCCAACTCCCTCATTTGATTTTCAAAGTCTTTTTTGAGCTCTATCATAGCCTGAGCCCAATTTCCATTTTTTCTTGGAGTCTTTAGATGCAGGAGCTTGTGCTTTCTCATCTTCAGACTGAGTATTTTGATCCTTCTTGGGCTCATTTGCAAAATATTTCTCAATAGTCTTCCTTTTGTTTCTCTGCTTGCTCATTTTCCCAGCCTGGGCCTGGTTTGGGGGTGCTTCCTGAGCTTTTGGGGCACTCCCACAAGAGTCTCAGTGTGTGAGGCTCTGTCCTCCCTCCTGGTCTGTGAATGACCATAAGCACCTCCCTCTGCCATGGGGCTGAGGTGGGGGGTAGCTCTGCTGTTCTATGGGGGGGCCTAGACTTTGTTCAGGATCTGAATGTGGTCAGAGCCCCAGAGTCCTGTTCCAGGGGCAGAGGACAGAGCTCTGCAGTCTCTCTCTCTTCACTCCCCTCCCTTAGCTCAAGGAGCTCATGCCCTGGAGGCTCTTGCTTACTGTCTCCACCTGCTTCTGTTTCTGGCTCTGGGCTGCAGAAAGAGCAAGCTGCTCCCTGTGTGCGCAGAGGGCTGGGCTCCATGTGCTCGCTCTGGCTGTTCGCCCACTTTGTGCCCGGTGCTCCTCGGGGTGCAGCTCAGGAGACTCCCCTGCTGCTGTGAGCTGTGGCTCCCAGCACCCTGAGGCTGCCTCCGGAGGCTGAAGTTCTTTACCTCTGGGGCCACCCCTCTGGTGGGCCGCCCCTCCGACCCTGGGGGAGCAGAGCCTTTCTGCTCTTTTCCAGGTTACCTTGAGTAGGAGAACTGCCTCACTGGGTCCCTTTGTGGGTTCTGTCTCTTGAAAGTTCAGTTAGAGTACTTAGCTGGTGAGTTTTATCAGAGAGCTCCTAAGACTCCATCCCTTCTTGTGGCCATCTTGGCTCTGCCCCGAGATACTACCCACATCTATCTTTCTTATTAGAATAAGTCTACCTCTCATTAGAATAATCATTCTTCTCATTACTTCTTAACTGATCAGAATTGATTTCTACCTTCAGAATACTCTGCTAAGAGTATGTAGTCCTGAATGGGTTTCAAGAGGGGTTTTGGTTTAGGAGAGTTAGCCTAATGAGTATACTTTTATTAATTACTCATTGGCATAATTAATAAAATGATCAATTACTAGAAAACTTTTCTAACTTTTTATGTTACAGTAAATACACATAAACATATCAATGCATGTGTGTATATGGGTTGATATATATGGATTTCTAAAAAACATAATTTATATATGTAACACAAATAGATACATACACATATATATTTGTTTGTATATGTCTAGATATAATTGACACTTGAATTCATGTCTAAAACTGAGTAAGAATCAGCAAAAAATAAATGTGTAAAGCTCCAAAACAATTTTAGGGGAAAAATGAAGGACTTGAGGAAAATAAAAACAAGCCAAGCCAAATCTTGCACTAAGTGAAGAAAAAAATGAAATGCCAGAGATGGTATTGAGTGGTGTGAAGAATGATACAACTGGGCACAGGAAAAAAAAATCAAATAAGTCACAGGAGTTGCTGGTTCAGGACATTTGGCAATACCCTTCTCCCTGATGATGATCATCATGTTGATGGAAACAATTCAATATGAGATAAGTTATTTCAAACAAATTTGCCATTACCAATGCTCTTCTAATGGTCCACCATGCCTTAGTAACTTTAAATTGAATGTATAGATTTAGGAGCTTCAGTCTTTTATTTTATTAAAAGTTCATTTTCTAGAGAATGTAGTCTTCTAGGCTATTATCCATTAATATCAACGTGAGCTTAAAGAAAAGGACTGTTGCTGATTCTCAGAGACAGCTACTTACTGGTATTATTTCAGAAGCAAGCCACTTTTCATATTCTCTCTCAATGCTGAAACCTGGTCTCTAGTGGGGGGTTGGGGTTGGGAATGGCATTTCCTTTTAGTGGCAGGCCAGAAACATTCTGGGTAAGGAAAATCGACTGCAAAACATGCTGGGAATAAACAGATGTACATTATGGCATTTTCTCTGAAAGGGTGATTGGGGGATAGTTTAATTGTTACACACTGCAGAGTGAATTTCGGAAAGGATTACAGTATGGTACTTCATGAATATGCATTAAAGTGGTAAATAAAAATGACTGGACATATCTGTACAGCAGTACTCACCTGATGTCTTTCCAGGGAGCTACAGAATAGGGGTTTGGGGGATGGCAAAAGTTCTTATGGCAACATGTTCTCCTGAACCCTATTACTCATGAGTGGTTGAACCACACTGGAGATTTGACTATTCTCCATCCAAATTGCAATTATATTTTACTATCCCCTCTGTACTCATTTGGTTTTTGCCACTTACCTTCATTGTCCAGAGTCTCCTTTTGAACCACTAGTGGGGATGAGGTAGATTATATTCTATGACAGAGCTACTGGGCAAACCCTGTGTGGGGGGTTTGAGAATAGATATTCAAGTGCTGATGGACTGCTATTGACTCTTAACCCTTCCCCTGGGAACAGCTATAGCATACAAACAGTAACCAGGATAGGACAATCTGGGTCTTGTCCAGGCACTGACATTTGGAGAAATGTTTTTTTCCTCCTTTGTCTCTCTCCATTACCCAGGCTTTTTATCTCTTGACTTCTGATTTCCTACTGGAAAGAACTATCCCTGACCTGGTCTAGGGAATTTTAACACTTGAAATGTTTGGCAATAGCTGTAGTTTTAATAGTAAGGGCAAAGCCTGCTTTCCATCTCCCAAATGGATATTTTCTTTTACTTCCTCTCATCCCTGAAATACTCTCCCTCCTCATCTCCACCTCCTGACTTTCCTGGTTTCCTTCAAGTCTCAGCTAAAATCCCACTGTCTTCCCAAGAAGCCTTTCTCAATCCCCCTTAATTCTAGTATCACCATCTTTTGATTATCTCCAATATATCCCAGAGCTTCTCTGCACATATCTTTTTTATCTTGTCTCCTCCATTGGACTTTGGAGAAAAGTATTTTTTTGCTTCTCTTTGTCATCTAAATGCTTTGCACAGTTCCCATCATAATTCTTAAAACTAATTATTCTAATTCACACACACTCTTCAGTATTCCTCATAAACTAAACTTGAATTCCCTCTAAGCCCTATATTATTCTGCCCTTTCCACTGAAACCTCATATATTGTTTTTATTTTGCTAAATATTTCCCAGTTACATTAAAATATTTTTAACATTCTTTTTAAAATTTTGAGTTCCATATTTTCCCCTCCCTACCTCTTCTCTACCATCCCATGAGAAGGCAAACAAGATATCAATCATGCACGTGAAATCAGGGAAATCATATTTCCTTATTAGCCATGTTGCAAGAGAAAGCAGATATATAAAGCAAGAAAAATAAAGGTAAATGAGTAGATTTCAATATGTATTTTTAATTTATCAGTTATCTCTATGAATGTGGATAGAATGTTTTCATCATAGGTTCTTTGAAATTGTTTTGGATTATTGTTTTTATCAGTAGTTAATCTTTCACAGATGCTCGTCCTTATAATGTTACTGTATATACTTCAGTTTTTTGCTCATTTCACCTAGTTCATGTAATGCTTTCCAAGTTTTTCTGAAACCATTCTACTCATTATTTTTTCCAGCATAATTTATCTTTCTCCTTTCCCTTTCTTTGTTTTTGTTTTTGCAAGGTAAATGGGGTTAAGTGGCTTGCCCAAGGCCACACAGCTAGGTAATTATTAAGTGTCTGAGACCGGATTTGAACCCAGGTACTCTTGACTTCAGGGCTGGTGCTTTATCCACTGAGCCACCTAGCTTCTTTCCCTTTCTTTCCTTCCTCCTCTCTTCCTCCCTTCCTTCCTCCCTTCTTCCCTTCCTCCCTTCCTCCCTTCCTCCCTTTCTCCCTTCCTTCCTTCCTTCCTTCCTTCCTTCCCTCCCTCCCTCCCTCCCTCCCTCCCTCCCTCCCTCCTTCCTTCCTTCCTTCCTTCCTTCCTTCCTTCCTTCCTTCCTTCCTTCCTTCCTTCCTTCCTTCCTCCCCTTCATCCCTTCCTCTATTCCTCCCTCCCTCCCTCCCCTCCCTCCCTCCCTCCCTTCCTTCCTTCCTTCCTTCCTTCCTTCCTTCCTTCCTTCCTTCCTTCCTTCCTTCCTTCCTTTCTCTTTCTCTCTCTCTACTTTTATCTCATGTTCCTCACCCACAAGGGTAGGAAGAAGAACTGGCATCTCCCTTGCTCCTCTGTGTGTAGCATTGAAGAAAAGGAACCACCATAACTTAGCTCTCTTCCTCAGCCATTGGCTAAGTTTGCTTTCCTATTTATGCCTTTGTTCCTACTTCAATGATCTTCTTTTGAGTCTAGTCTAGGGTTTGACCTGAAAAACTCAAATGAACAGGAGGGGACTTCCACTTGTGCCTCTCATTCACTTTTCCTTGAAAGCAAGGACAAAGATTTCTAACTTCTCTATGACCCTGCTATCTCTGAGTAAGGACACAATTACCTATTAGGTTTTCTAAGGACTTTGAACACACAAAAAAGATACTGTTATCTGATGGGGCGTTGAATTAAATAGGACAATATTACAAAGTTAATAGTATTTAAAAGGCCACCCTTACTTTTTATGCATATAACACGTGGAGCTGAATCTTAATGTCTCTCTATCTTCTTCTTTTTCCTGATGAAACACATTTCTCTTAATTTTCTTAAGGGTTAACTGACCTTGAGCTTGTCTGCATTGTGTCTTGCTCCTAGTTCTTAGATGTCTAGATGAGGCAGAGCTAGTTGGCATCATTCTTACAACTCTCAATTGCTATTAAATCTTACTTTATCTTATTTCTGGATGAGGACTCCTTGGACAGAGGAAAGTCCTTTTTGAATTTTCTGAAAGAGAAGAAACTTTTCTAAAACAATTTCTCTTAACAATGTGGTACAGGTACTCAGTGTGGTCAAATGCTGATTATGGTACTTGTGAGTTTGATGAATTAACATCTCTGCTTCTCAGCTTCCTCCTTTGTAAAATGGGGTTAATAATTGTATTTACCTCACAACACCAAGAGTTAAATGAGATCATTCATCCAAAAGACTTGGCAAACATAGTAGCTATTATTTTTGCTATAGTTTTACATTATCAGAATTGTGTTAATGTAAAGCAATTTTGAAAAGCTGTTTTCCACCATCAGTAAAGGAACGATCATTTGAAATTTTTGCCTTACTCTCCGTGGCCAGTACCCTTATTAGGAAGCTTCCTCATGGGCTCTTCTAAATTATGACACTGAGGTCGTCTTCCTATTTACGAGCAATTTTTATATTTGTTTTTTTCTGTCACAGTAGGTATTCAGTGTCAGTATTTCAATGAAACCCATTGGTTTCAAAGTTATGTCTTTCTTGACTTCTTCCCTTGTCTGTTTTTTGTTTTTGCAAGACAATGGAGTTGGGTGACTTGGCCAAGGCCACATAGCTAGGTAATTATTAAGTGTCTGAGGTTGCATTTGAATTCAGGTCTTCCTGACTCCAGGGTCCACTGCCCCACCTAGCTGATACTCCCTTGTCTGTTAGATGTAGAATGGCATAATGGATAGATTTGGAGTCAGGAAGAGTGGATACAAATCCCATTAAAGTAATAGCAATAGTAACAATAATAATATAGTTAGCATTTAGTTAACCTTTGACTCCTTTTTCAGAATAATGTTTTTTTTTCCCTAGGTTTTTGCAAGGCAAATGGGGTTAAGTGGCTTGCCCAAGGCCACACAGCTAGGTAATTATTAAGTGTCTGAGACCGGATTTGAACCCAGGTACTCCTGACTCCAAGGCCAGTGCTTTATCCACTATGACACCTAGCCACCCCTGCCACCTAGCCACCCCCAGAATAATGTTTTTTAAATAATTTAAGGAAAAACTAAATTTCAGTTGAAGATTATTGAAAATAAAGATGTAATTTTTTCCATATTTAAGTTCATGGGCCCCTTGAAATTTTTCCATGGACCATTCTAAGTTAAGAATCCCTGGTGTTGACAGAATTTGCTTCTAGCCTGATGAAATTTCAGGCTCTGGGGAAGTATTCTTAGCAATAAATCATATTGTAAACCTCTTAGACTTTAGTGGTCTTAACATGCTGCTAAGGAAGGAAACACAAAGTCATTGGTTTGTCATCCTCCTGGTAATGAACCTTTTCAACTCAACCACAGTCAGTGATTCACACCTCAAGCCCTTCTAATCTGGTGGTCACTTTTCTGACATAGCTTTTGGGAATCTTAAGAACATTGTATTGCTACACCAAGGCAGTAAGGTTGATTTCACTGGAGGCAATGACTTAATGTTTGATTGATTAATTGGTCCATATTTTCTGAGCTGTTCTTACATTCCTAGATAGTATATTTGAATTTGACAAATGGCTGTAA
Organism: Macrotis lagotis; assembly: GCF_037893015.1. NCBI lineage: Eukaryota > Metazoa > Chordata > Mammalia > Peramelemorphia > Peramelidae > Macrotis > Macrotis lagotis. The sequence continues at coordinate 59,489,211 of NC_133664.1, read as the reverse complement.
ACATTTTAATATAAGGATATGACTAATGTTGAATTTGAGAGCCTAAGGCAGGTGTTCCTTATCATGCACAAAGGTGTCTTCCCTACTCTATAAGAGTTTGGGGCTGGCTCTGAGTATATAACATGCAATTTCAGAAATCTGAAATGGATTAGTTTATACTTTGTGATACGGTTCATTTTAATTGAATTTTAGATTTATTTATATCTCTTTGCTCTATATTCCACAAGGAAATTAGAAATTAGTTTGGACTAGGCTGCTATTGATTCCTGAGTTTGAATTTTAGGGACTTCACTCTTCTTGATTCTGGCTCTTGGTTCAAAGATGACTGGCATTCCCAGACCATATGAATCCTAACTACACTGTCTGCATTGAAACTTTGTCTCTGACTTATTTTTTTTAACCACTTCCACTCTTCACCAAACATTGACAACATTTTTTATTTTTCAAAAGGAAAGCTCATATTGTCTTATTGTCATTTTGAGGTAAATGTTTGAAATCTTTAGATTTCATTCTATTATTATAGTGCTACTCTAGCACAGGCCAATATTGTAACAATTGAAACTCCAGGACAGCATTTTTTTTGTAGCTTCCTAGCAAGCTTCAAGAAAAGTTCTGTTCAGGGATAGGGGGTACATAGAATGGGAGAGATGGAGAAGGGCATTGAAATCATCAAGTTCAAACTCTTCATTTTCTTTAAAAATAAATCTTGGACAAATTTTGTTTTTATAACACCTAAATTTTCCCTTGGACCCTCTTGTTTCCCAGAGAACCATCTCAAATAACAAGAATTTTGTTTGAAGTTAAAGAATAAAAGAGGAAGAGGGGAAAGAATCAACCATAGTACATGTATTAAACAAAAATCAAATCTACCAATATATTCAATGTTTTATACCTGAGGACCCTTATCTTTGCAACAATATTGATGGATATGCCTTCTCATATTGCTTTTTTTTGGGGTCATGCTTATTCTATATAATTTTTAAACATTTATTTTTGATTAATTTGTGGTAGTTATTTTTTTTAATTTAGATTGTTATTGTGAATATTTTTTCTTGGCTCTATTTACTTCATTGCTTTTCCATGTATTACTTTTAAGTCACTTGTACCACACAGTCAACACTAAAGTGAGGGAAAATAGTATTAGTTAGAAGACTTAATTCTTTAAATAGGAAGAACTGTACATATGGAACATGTCCATATGGAATAATCAATTCCCAGTCTTCCATGCTGTGAAAAAAACCAGTGGTATGAGAAATACAAACATTACAGATAACAAAATTGCTAAATTACACATGTTCCTTGACCCTAATACCACTATTTGCCTAAACAACAAAAATATAAAAGGGAAAACAGGTACAAAAATATTTATAGTAGCCCCATATTGTAAGATAAAGGGGTGCCCATTCTTTGGAAAATGGCTAAGCAAATTATGGCAAATGAATGTTATAGAATTCAATTTTGCTGTATGAAATAATGAAATGGACATATGAAATCTTGCCTCTAAATCCCCTTCTGAGTCACTCCCTTAGTCAAGCCACTGACATATGAAGTTCTACAGCTGCTTGGGCCAGCTGTTCTTTTCTGGTACACAGGTGGAGGAAAAGAAAAGTATTTAGTTTTTTTCACCCAAATTTCAGAGTTTTTTGTCAAACTTAGATACCTAAGTTTGAAGCAGGAGCCAATGCAATACAAATATGGAGGAGAGTGGAGAATAAAATAGGACCATACAATTTGGGAATCATAAAATGTGAGTTTTAGTCTGTGGTCTAGAAATCTAAAATTCAGCTCTTTCCATTTCGTCTTTCCCAAGTGAGATATTTTGCATCTTTAATGTGCAGATGTGCTAGTTTATATTGCCAACCAGTGCCTTCGAAAATGGGTCATTCGAGGCACTTGAAGGAGTAAAGTAGTCCACAAAAATTGTCAAATTACTAAATTATCCTCTTGGTTCCCATGTTGGGCTCCATTTTCTAAGTCATAAGTTAGAAGGACACAGGCATTTCTTTTAAAGTTTTCACTATTAAATGTCCAGATCCAATTTTCATCTTACCTGTGATCATTTCAGAAACATTTGGATGTCAAATTCTGCTTTTAGCAGGGACCTAGGAGGGTTTTGGTTCTCACCAAGAATTTGATGGTTACATCTTTTGCAAGTACTACTTTGGACAAATTGCAAGGGGAAGTGTCCCAGTAACCTTTGTACTCTGATTTTGACTCTAAAAAATCATTTGTTGATATATTTTCCTGAAATAGTAACACATTTAAAGATTTTTCCAATGATAATTTTTAAAATTAATAAGACTGATGACTTTTACCCTCAATTTCAAGGATGTATATGTATTTTTATTTTCATTAAAAAAAATTTTCTGCAAGATTTTGTGAGGGCAGGAGCCATTCATGCATGCATCCATGTATTCATTCATTGATTCTGTGAGCATTTTTTAAGGTCTGGGCATATAATGCAAAATGCAAAAATTCAGAGGGATCAAGATTGAACTAAGATTTGAACTAAGCCTTGAAAGAAGCTAGGGTATTGTCTCCCAACTCCCATGACAAATAGAGGTTCTGCTCCTGTTTGTTTACAGGACAAACCTACCATGTCTATATAAAGCCAATACACGAAATTTTATTTTTTTAACCATATTATTTAACATTCCTGTGTCACCATTTTTTCATTTGTAATCCTCCTGAGGACAAGCAGTTCACATTTTAGTCATTCTAATTTCTTAGGTGACTCTGTTGAGTAATGTGGATCCTTCTCCATGATGAGATATAGCTATATCTATATCTATCTATCATCTATCTATCTATCTATCTATCTATCTATCTATCTATCTATCTATCTATCTATCTACCTATCTTTCTATATACTTTGAGAATTGAAGCAACCATGCTTTCGATCGTTGTTGCCTTAAGAATATTTGCTGGTTTATTTATTCCTTGTCTGCTTTTCCAATAGCCTGAAAATGAGGGTGTCTGATTCACTTATAAGCCTATTTAGCATGTAATTCCATTTTCTTTCATCCCCCCCCCCATCATAAGCAGTTGGCTTCCAATTTTCTTCTTTCTCTGGCTAATGAATGTCACTGGTGGGTGAAACGAACCTTCAAATGAATTTATATTATTCATAAAAAAACAATGTGTTGTGTAGCCCTGTAGGCACAGGGGCAACAGTACTCCAAAATTAAAAATCAAGTATTACAAATTAAGGCCTAAGATTCCTCAGTCAGCTAACTCTTTATCCATTGTGGAAGCATCTGGATACACAGATAGGCCTTTCATTCTGTCCTGAGGGCTTGCAAACAGACTGGAGCCTTAAGAGAAAGGAAAGGAGGCTCTAAAAAGTGGTTCCTTTTTGGGCAAAGGCTTTGTCTCTGTCCTCTGAACTGTCAGAATTTGGAACACTGGTTTATTTCAGCTGACAGAAAATTGGAGCAGAAATATTTTCAAAGTCTCTCATGGTCCTGAGGCTATATAGACAAGTAGACAAGGGTCCTTCAGAGACTTCCAGCTCATACTGATGTAAGGGGAAGTAGTTTATAGAGAAGTGTTGAGTTCTACTCAAGGACTACAGAAAGGTAGATAATAATAATTATCATCATAATAGTAGCTGATATTTATAAAGTCTGCAGAATATTATATAAATTCACATATATATGATTTAGTTTGTCACACAATAATCCTGTGAGCTATTATTATAACAATTTTACAGATGAGGAAACTGAGGCTCAGAGCAATTAAATGGCTTGCTTCAAGTCTCATGGCTAGTAAATATCTGAGACTGAATTTGAATTTAGGTTTCCCTGAATCCAAACTCAGTACTATCCATTATTCTACTCTTGGTGGGAGAAATAACATGAAAAGATTTTTTTCCCCTCCAATTATAGAATAGCAGTTTTAAGATGGTGGGGATGGGGTCAGGAGGTGTATGTGACTATACTGATGGGGGTGTGTTGAGATGTTGTCACATGCTTATTCTAGGGGTTCTATGCATATCATTTCTGCTCATTTTAAATCTATATCAAGTGTGAACTTCTGTAAGAACTGCATTGATATCTTATCGAACTCTGGGGTCCTGATTCAAATGGTAATCTGAATTTACCATGAAGCCCTCCTTGATCATTGTCAGGCAGGAATGATCTCTCCTCTGAACTCCTAGAGAATTTTGCTTGAACCTCCTCTATGTATATATCATATTTTGATATGTATGTTGTTTTATATACTCTACTGGATTATAAACTCAATGAACATTTTAAAATACTTTTGTCTCTGTCACTGAACTCTCAGAGAGAAGAGATTTGTTATTTTTTTGTACCTCTATACATATCACATTAATAACAATTATAATACTTTTCATAGACACTAATTCAAAATCACATTATTGTCATTTTTTTCTAGTTACCCTATTTGTAGGACACTCTTTCTCCAGGCTGAGTAATTGCAAAGGTCTCTTCCAAATCCTTTGATATCTGTTAGAATTCTATTGAAGGAGGTTATCAACTGTATTTCAGTTTCCTCACCTGATGGTATTTAGGAGGAGTACAATAACATAATGAGAGACAAAATTTGGTAGAGGTAGAGCCAACTGACCTTGGAAGCAGAAAAATTTGGGTCAAGATCAGGTCCTACCTACACTTAGCTTTCTGATCATAAACAAGTCAATTAAACTTTCAGTGTCTCACATAACTATGAAACTAAAAATAATAAATGGGCTGCTAATATGCATCAGTGGAGTGTTCCTACATCAAAGAATTTTCTGTGCTGATAAACTGATAAAAATCTATAATTTTTCATGTATACCCAATTTTATAATAGTTATGAGTCCTTTATCAATATAAATCATAACTTCTCTATATCCTCTCATGTTGTATAATACATAAATTCTCCATTGAGGACCCATCCACTTTATTGTAGACTAGATCTCATACTTTTGATGTCAGGAAGGGACTAGGATATTGCTTTGGGATACCTTTAGCATTTAATTCCCATTACATGACCAACCTGTACCCTTTACCCTCTTTTTAACCCTTTCTTGCAGCAAGTAAACCTGGGAAATATGCTGTAGCCTTCTTAAAATCACCATGCATCTTTCTATTGTTTTTATGTCATTCATAATGATGGTTCTTCTGAAATCATGCTGTTCCATGATTCATAGCCATTTGATGGCGCACCTGGAGAATACTTGTCTTAAAATATCTAGCTCATTGCAGCAAAAACCAGTTCATTGCTATTAAACTCTCTGATTCTAAGTATTCACTGACCCTTTTTCTTTTAATCCATCAACCATGACTAATGGGGCTACTCAGGTTTAAAGGCAGTTTTGAATTTGTATCCATTCTATAAGTTGCTTTGGCCAAAAAAACCAAAAACAAACAAAAAAGAACATCAAACCATACTATTTGGTGACTAACTTTTGGGCATGATGGTGAACTTCTCTATCCTTGATGAGTGCTTAAAAGTTCAGATTATCACTGGGTGCTCCCTTTTAAAAAATTTCTTTTGAACTTAAACACCAGTTGAAAAAAAAAGACAATGTATTATACATAGCAGAAGACAAAAATAGATAATATTATTAATCACTTTTAAATCTACTTTGACAATGGAATTCATAACAATATCCATAGTATTATGAAAATGGTTGTTCTAACCAGCCATAAGGAAAACAAAGTGGATGAAAAAGTTCATTAATACCTAACAATGATATGTAGCTAGATGGGCAGACTATCAAATTGGTTCATTAGCATGCATATCTTCACTACAAATGAATAATGATATAGGTCCAGAATAGAATAGACAACTGTGATTATTACATGTTAGCATCCAAGAATGCTTTTAGTGATTTTAAGCTGCTCAAACCTGCAAGAACCCAATCTTTTTTAATACCAATATTCTACTTGGTGATATCATATGTCTATGAATCATGGGATACCACAATATCAAAAAAAATTAAAATCATAAATGACCCAAAGGGAAGAAGAAAAGCATATGGTAGGTGTAAGTAGTGAACAGCATGTTACCAGCAAGAAATGCCACAAAATAAATTCTTAAGGATTCATTTCACTATAATAGTATGTGGGTCAGTTGTGAATTGAGAATAAGGAAATGAAAAAAATGGTTGTTTCTTTGTGTTACCGCTGTATCTAGAAAAGACTGGAAGAGGATGGTAGTACCTTAGTTAGATAGATTTCTTATAGGATATTTATGGGGAAATAAGGACAAGAATCATGAGAACACAGAAATGTTTGTGATCAAGCAAAACTGTTTTCCCTAACAAAATCATGAGTTTTTCAGATTTTAATGGTATTAAAACAAGGTTAACTTGTTTTATAATATGTTGATATATATATATATATATATATATATATATATAGTATATATTATGATTAAATTATAGATAAATATTAATCTGATAGAATAAGAACTTCCAGAAAATATCACTGGGAGGAAATTTCAGAGACCCAGATACTGCTCTGAGATTGATGAACTAATTCAATGTTTAATAAACCTACATGAAACAAAAAATCCTTAAAAAGAAATAGCAAACTTTGATTATCTAATAGATGTTTTGCTAACCTGTTATTCTCCTAGAGTTAGATATATAGTAAAATGCATGAAATCTGCTATCATTTTTTCCCTTGGTATTCAGGCAAAATTTACATCTTAACCTCCTTATTTGTTAAATATATGCTTCTGGGCTAACCTTTCCCTCTTTGTTGAGCCTCAGATTCCTCATTTACCAAGTGGTAATAATAAACTAGAATTGTCTGTCTCAAAGGCTTATTGAGAGGGCAAAGTATTGGCTTTCCATTAAGGTACTTATACGAATAGGCTAAAACAAATTGATTTTAATATATCACAAATTTTTTCAATATGGACACCACAACCTCTATTGTCTCAGTTCCCTCAACTATGAAATGGTAATACCCCAATGCCTAGAATATAGCCTAGCCCCATCTTAGAACATAATATAGGCACTATATAAATACTTATTCCCTTTCTTTTCCTCAAGATTTGATCAACAGTTTTCTGACATTCTTTTCAAATCAAATAGAGTTATATAAGTCTGTTGAATGAAATTGAATCCAATCTCTTCCCTGAAATTTGGATGATTCTCTATTAAAGCAGATTGCATAGCTCCTTTATTTGATAAGTATTTCCCACTTAAATTCCCTTAGATTTGCAAGCTTAAGAAATTTAGAAAATTAAAAAAGGATTATCATAAAGAATAATCTAATTTTCTTCTCATTATACAAATTTGTGGGGTTCACATGCACCATCTTGTCCTTCAAACTACAACTAGCTAGGGTCTAGTTGCTCATTGAGGTTTCTGTTATATCTAAACTCGGTTTTACAAAGCAAATGATGAACAAAACCCATTTTCTTTTAGCATACAAATAGTCTCTGTCAGTCAGGATATAAATAGACCATAAAGCTGAGAATATAACAGAGTGACAATATATGTAATGTTTCACAACTATAGTCCTCTACTGCTGCAAAGAAGGAAGATAGGTACCTTCTCTTTTCTTAAATGAAGTCAAACTGTATCAGAAAAATTATGCAAAATTCAATTTAGGGTTTTTGTTATCTCCATGTAAATCTTCCTTTCTTCCAAGCTTCCCTATTTCTTTTAAAGGCATTCCTTTTCTTCCTATCTCCAAAGTTCATAAGCTGGCACATGAATGTGGTGCTTCAGTTGTATCTCAATGGAAGTCAGGAATTGATAGGAATGAAGGTAAAGAGGGAATGCATTCTCATATTGGTAGAGGGAAAGACATGGAGATTAGAGATGGTAAGTGGAGGGTCATGTGTAAGGAACAGACAAAAAAATTCATTTGAGATAAATTGCAGAAGCTTAGAAGATGCATAATGTACAAGGCTACAAAGGAGGAATGTTCTAAAGGACTTCAAAAGCTAAATGAAGTAACTTATATTTCATTTTAGAATCAGTAGGCAGCCATTGGAGTTCATTGAGGATTGGTTAGAGGATCAGATCTGTATTTAAAGAAAATTACTTTAGCAGTAGGTAGAATATACTGGATCTGGGAGAGATAAGATGGAGAATAATCAGGAAGAAACATAATTTGCAATAATGTAAATGTGAGGATCAATTAGGTGGGCAGTGGATAGAACAATGGAATTAGAATCAGGAGGTCAGGAGTTCAAATCCAGTCCCAGATCTTTGACACTTCAGAAAAACAGAGAAAAGTATCACAAAGTCACAGAGAAGAGAGATTCTAGGAGGGGCTCGAAATGTCACACAGCAGTTGGATCAAGAGGGATGAGAACTAAGAAAGAACCAATTGGTCACTAAACAGTTTACTAGTAACTTTGGAGAGAGTAGTGTCAGTTTAGGGTACCCAATATTCCACACTTTGTTTATAGGGAAGGGAGCTAACAAAAGTTTGTATGAGATATAAGAGCTCAATAGCATCTTTACTGGCAGTCTGCCATGCTTGAAATGCTTCTCCTTATCACATCCTTTTCATTTTCCTGGATTCCTTTAAGACTTGGCTGCAGTTTCACCTTCTGCAGGATTCTTGTTCCAATCCTTCCTCACCCCTAAACAGCAGATAGTGCTTTCCCCTCTGACATAACTTTCCAATTTCTCTGTATTATCATGTATGTATCCACTTATTGACATATTATCTCCCTTGTTAGAATATAAGCTTTTTGAGTATCCAAACTTCCCCCCCTTTTGTTGCATATCTTCAGTGCTTAATACAATGTCAGAGGTGATCGCATAATAAATGTTTATTGTCAATGAATAAACCAAAGTACAACCAAACCTCTCTTATTCAACTTGGGAAAATGGTTGGAAACTGACATTTCTAATGTTTCATGAATATAGGGGTGGAGTGGAGATTGATTTCTACTTTGAGAGGAGGACCTTAACAAAAATATTGGAAGAGCTAAAGAAATAAATAGGAGCCCTCTTGATGAACATGAATTATCTTTGCTTGACAAGTTTATTTTCATTAATGTTTTTCATTTTTTTCATTATCCTATAAAATACTTTCAGAGTAAGTCATATGCTCCCAGAAAAAATATTTCTAATATTATTGATATTTTGTTTCTGGCATTGAAAGCAATATACAGATACTGGTGGAGAGACAAGAGCTAAGAATGACATTACAATCTAAGTCCTTTTCTAACACTTTTGTTAAATTTTCTTTCAAATCTCTTGCTAATAAAAGGGCACCCAAACTTGGAATTGTGAATGCTATTAACTGTAGGTTAGTGTAAAGAGATATGGACAAAGAGTCTAAAAATCTAGTCAAGGTCCTTAATTAACTGCATGACCTTGAACAAGTCACTTAACTGTTCTAGGTCTCAGTGTTCTACCTTGTAAAATGAAGGAATTAGACTAGAAGATCTCTAAGGTTCTTTCTAGTTATGACTCGGGTACAGGTTGAGAATTTATTGCATTTTTCTCTTGATCTCATGGTCCTTTGTAGTTAATTATTTTTTTATTCATCTTCCCATTCAAGATGAAATGAGATCTTGTTTGTTCGTTTTTTCTTTTTTGCAAGGCAATGAGGTTAAGTGACTTGACCAAGGTCACACAGTAAGGTAATTATTAAGTGTCTGAAGCCAGCTAGGTCCTTTTGTCTCCTAGGCTAGTGCTCTATCCACTGTGCCACCTAGCTGCTCCTGGAATGAGATTTAAACATTGGAATTAACTCAGATTGATAGAAAGTAGAACGGTTCTTTTTTTCCTCTTCAAGAAGGCTGTGACAATTCTTCCCACATTTTGTATGTCCCTTCTTAGAATAAGGTCTGTTATTCAATTATCCAATTGTAGCACAATTTTGGGGAGGTAAGCGTTCACCTTACTTCAGAAGTTTGTTGTTTATTAGCAAACTACCCTGACCTAAAAATATATGTTGGCAAAATGTATTTTTTAAAAGTCTGAGTACTTCTGTTTTCATGTGGGAAGGTATTTGTGTGGAAGATTAGCCTTCCTAATCTGTCTTCTCAGTTGGCCAGTGGACTATATGAGGTCATCATGTTAAATATTCATCTCTAAGTGGGCTGTGTATAACTCAGAAAAGTCAACAACAGCATAAAGAGAGAAGACAATAATGGTTAAAGATGAGTGGCTTAATTTCACTGTATGTTAAAGACAAGAAAAATGCAATTTTTCTTTATGTACATAGGATCAGACCCTTCTCTGTGCTATTTACCTTGAATCTTGTTATGAAACAGTTATGAATAAATATACCTTTTAGTTTTGATCATCAACTGTTGTAATTATCTGTGTTTTACATAACCAGAGAATTTTAGAATTAGAGGTATCTCAGAATCCACCAAGTAAGGCATACCTGAAAAAAAGACGTTTCTTTGCAACATTTGAAACATGTGGCCATCAAGCCTTTACTTAAAGTTCCCTATTGAGGGACAACTCACAATCCTTTAATTTTGAAAGAAATTTCTCCTTATATCAAAGTTAAAATTGACTTTTTTGCAATTTCCAACTATGTCTATAATTTCTATGTCTGAAACAGGCAGAATAAATTTAGTTTCTCTTTCAATACTTGAAGACAGTCTTCTTGTTTCCAGATTTCCTCCCTTCCCATTTCTCTCCTCTCCCTCTTCCTTCTCTCTCCTCTTTTCCCTTCTTCCTCCCTCCACTCTCTCTGCCAATATTCTCTTTTGACACAATCTCAAGGCATTTGTCCAGCATGTTTTCCCAACTCTAGATGCTGTCTATCTTTTTGGTTTCCATCCTAAAATGGAGTGTCCAGACATGAACATAATATTATAGATATAATGTAACCAGAGCTGTCCATTCAAATGCATCTATATTAGTCTTTTTAAATAAATCTTATCTTTCTTTCACATAGATATTGATTTATGTCTTCATAATTTCATTCTTAAGAACTCCTCCCTTCTAGTCCAGAGTAATAATTCCATCCTCATTGGTTCCTTTACTTTCTGAAGTATTATCATGAAGACAAACAAATAAATTATTACTTAGTGGTTTTCCTTTTGGTAGAAAATAGATTCTGCTCCTTTCTCCTCAACCTTTTATTTATTCAACATCTATTAGGAACCAGGTACTGAAGATACAAAATAGTCCCTGTCTTCAAGAGGCTCATATGCTCCTAGAATTCATGCCTCTCTTTCTCTCTCTCTCTCTCTCTCTCTCTCTCTCTCTCTCTCTCTATATATATATATATATATATATATATATATATATATATATATATGTATGTTTAAGTAGTAATATTGTAGTTCTCACACCATGTCTCAGTGATACTCATTAAATCAAATTTCCCTCTTTCATTGGGATCACTAGATCATCTTTACTGTTGCTCAAACTTTGTTTATTTCTGTGTATATGCATTTGTGACTTTGGATTTCATAGTTGTCATTTTTTCTTATAATATGTCTTCTATGAATTTCTGAGCACTTCTTTGCTGTTCTTTCTCCTATCCATAGTCATTCTCTGGTTTGCCGATATAGATATAGATGCAGATATAGATACAGATACAGATACAGATATATATATATATATAGATGTAGATGTAGATATAGATGTAGATGTAGATGTAGATGTAGATGTAGATGTAGATGTAGATATAGATGTAGATGTAGATGTAGATATAGATATAGATATAGATATAGATATAGATATAGATATAGATGCCAGACAATGCTTTATTGCTAGTCTTTGTTAGTTGTATGGCTGTTAGTTGATACAGCTGAAAGTTCATATCACCTGTTTCGAAAACAGTCTGAGATACCAGTTGCTTAATCTACTATTCTCTTCTAAGATATTTCTCCTCTTTGTAAAATGTAGTCAGATTGGATGAAGTCCACAATTCCTTCTGACTCTGAATCTCTGACAACTGATTTTATGAACTTTTTCTTTTGATTACCACTTTTGGACCTAAAACATTCAGTTTCTCGTTTCTTTCCCCAAACTTCCTAATCCTTAGCAATGCTTCCTAGATTCCTTCTTCATTAATCTCCAGTGTGAATTAGTAGAAAAGGGTAGGGGTCATCAGGGTTGAGAGGAATCAAATAGTAAGTTCTCTATAACATATTAAATACATGTTTAGGAAAACAAAGTCTTCTTTACTGATATTGTCAAATAAAATGATCCCTGTTTTACAGATGAGAAAACAGAATCTGAGAGTTAAAGTGAGTTGCTCATCTTAAGCAGTTGAGCTAAGGTCTTAAACCCAATTCCTCCTGGCAACAGGTGCCCCCTCCTCCTCCAACACAAAATAGTCTCTTAAGAAATGCTACGCTTTAGTACTAACAATATAACTTTAAACCTTCTTTTTGAAATGCACGTTTTGTTTCCAATGAAATTCTTATTCAAGCTACAAATTAACTCTTCAACTTTTAAGCTAGGTTTGACTGTCAGCCAGCAATACTCTATTTTCTCTGCCTCATCTCTACGCTTTTGTTTGTCCTTTCTGTTTGCCTCTAAGGAAGCAGAAATGGATGAAGGTTGTCTTGCCATGCCAGGATCTCTTTGAACATCTGTCCAATCATCTGATCTTCCATTTCCTCCTCCCACTCATATAGCTCCCACAGAGATAGGACTTGCCCAGGTTTGCACATATGGTTGATGTTCACAGCTTGAAAATGTCCAGGCTATTTAAGATTGATTTTCATTATAATGAAAGCTCTAGGTTGTGCCTTGCAGATGAAAGCAAGGTGCTAAAAATCCCCAGATTTCTAGGTCCTTAGATCATTGGAACATTAGTTCTCTCATAGCGATTCCATTTTAGCTAAGTATAGATCAATGGGCACATCTCAAAATTATTCACTGTAAATGTATAAAAGGTCCAAAGGGTAGTCTAGCTTTCTGGCTTAAAAATGGTTTTCTGAATTGTGTTTTCCATAGACCTTATGACTCAGAGTAATTGCTAAAATTATCTTAATAAATTTGACCGTATTGTATAAAAAATCCAATTGAAAAAAGTGAATGCAATGTGCCTTCATGGAACTACAGTTTTCTTTTTACATAGAAAAGGTCAGCTTGTCAAAGAATTTTCCTTATACAGCAAATCCTTTTTTGTTGTTATTCATCTTTCTTATGAACTAAAATCCCCTTTGGTCAGCTTGGAGTGCTGAGTGCTGACCTAATCAGGAGTCTTCTGCCAATCAGCTACAAAGGGTTATTGCAAACCATTATAGATTTTTGTCTTTGGAGCCTTTTTCTCCCAAAGCTGTATTGTAATGATGGTGAATCTTCCCTTCCTATGCTGCTGCCCTCCCTCATTTAAATCCAATTCACTTGCATGTCATGGCATCACATCCCTGCTGTCATGGTCCTCTTTGAGAATGCAGAGCAAATATCACTAACACCACCACCACAACAGCAACCAAAACAACATCAACCCTGACCATGCCCAGAGTTTTTCCATGACTGTTTGGAGTTGTGTAGCTTGGATATCTCATATTGACATTGAATCTACATCTCATAGTCATGTGGCAGGAAATATCCCTGTTTTTCAATCATACATAAGAATGCATTTTATAATAATAATCACCAAAGCTTTCTCTCCCTACAGAACATTAAGATAAAAAATGGTCTTCAACTATGTAAAAAGCATGTTTCTTGAAGATGGTGTCCAGCTGTTCTCTATATACAACAAACATAATAAAATTGACTTAAAAGAGTAAGGAGTGGTGGTTGATCTTTGTGTCAAAGCTGGCAAGCACAGTCTGGTTTACTTCCTAGGAGTTTCACATTTCTCTTGGCTCAAACTGGCAGCTTGATGTTATAGTGACTAAAGTATTGAACTTAGAGTCAGGAAGACTTGAGTTTGAATCTTGCCTCAGACACTGTAGGTCAATTACAAAGTCAACTTGCCTCAGCTTCCTCATCAATAAAATGAGAATTATAGTACTACTCCACAAGGTTGTTGGGAAGTTCAATTGGGAATAGAAATGATTTACAAACAGAGTGCAGTATGTCAGCTATTAATACTATATAAAATCTGCGAAAACTTCTCCCTTAGTTCACTCCCCATCTATAAACATGAAAACTCTAAAGTACCAGAAATAAGATTTTTTAAAGAAATGATGCAATTATCAAAGCTTATATGTCATAGACAAATAAGAGTCATTCAATTTCTGGCAATGCCCCAGCATTTCTCAATTTTCCATAATTAAGCACTGGAGAGGGAAAAGGTCAGACTTTACTTTAACAAGGTAGGGTTACACTAAGAAACAAAAAAAAAAAACCCAACAAAATTTGAATCCTTTAATACAAGCCAAAAAAACACTAAGAAAAGAGATGAATGTTCTCTTTTTCTGGTTTCTTCTTTTGTACAGTATTAGGTTTGGGGAGATCAGCTATTTGTTTTCTATGCTGTCCTTGTTATAAGACATGGCAGCTGAGAGAAGGACCCAGCATAGGGGAGTAATCTCCAGGGGGCTACATTGACTTATGGGTCTGGTGAGTTAATGAGAGCAAGGTGCTAGGTGGGAGCTAATGTCTTGGGGGCTTTTACTAATTGTGTTGCTGATCTGCTGTTTGACCTGGGAAAAATTAATCATACTTCCTCTGAATCTGAGCTCTTTCACCTTCATAATATGTATACTTCTTGTGGGATAATACCTTGGGTTTAACGTATTATTTTTCATTTTTCAGAAAAACTTTTTCCCTCTCTGCTGATTTAAACCCAGTTTTTTTGTTTTTTTTTTGCAAGGCAAATGGGATTAAGCGGCTTGCCCAAGGCCACACAGTTAGGTAATTATTAAGTGTCTGAGGCTGGATTTGAACTCAAGCACTCCTGGCTCTAGGGCAGATGCTCTATCCACTGCACCACCTAGCCACCCCCAGTTTTACTTTCTTAATGAAACTTCCAATCCATTTTAATTTTGTTCCATTCCATTAGAATTTCAAATCTCCTTCTAGCTTTCCAACTTACTTGTCCTTGGGTCGAGCCTAGTAGAAATTCTGGATCAAGAGGCAAAGTCTGAATCCTGACTCTGTGACTTTGGGTAAGTTATTAGATCTTATTATTATTATTAGACCTTATTAGTTATTATTTCCTCATCTGAAAAATGAGCTGTTTGGATAGGCTGCTTTATAAGGTCCCTCCTTACTCTAAATTTTATGATCCAATGACCAAAGGAGATGAATTCTCAAGTTCCCCTGAGGTCATCTCTTCTGCACTAAGAAACATCTCTTCAAATTCCTTGATGACACTGTTTACAAGTCATAAAAATCATCTTTTAGAATTATGACATGAATTATTTAGTAGTCAAGCCAGCTGCAACCTATTAGAGTCCTAGATTATCAGTATATTTTTTTTTATTTCAAACATGCGTGACTGACATAGTCCTGTTCATTAAATAAAACCTTAAAAAGACACATTATCCTATGAACCCACATAAAATAGATTATTCAGAAATCAGGGGCTTGTGCCTGAACCAACAGCTGTCTGGACTCAAGATTAAAAGCAGATGGAGGGGACATTCTTAGGGAATAACTCTTGCCATTGCATTATGAATTGATTTGGGTTCTTCTCTGAATCTTTGCTTTGGACATTAACTTGCATCATAGAATTATAGATTTTTGAGTCCATCCATATCAAATGCTTCATTTTACAGATGAAAAAACTGAGACCCCAGAGATGTTATGAGACTTACCAAAAGTCACTGGCAGTAAGTGGCAGAAATGGAAATTTGACTCCAGAGCCAACAATAAATGCAGCCTTCCTGTTAGCTGACTAGATTGTTTTCTGATTAAAATCCTAACCCCTCAACTGCCTTTCAGGCCCCTAGACAGTGTCCATGGTTTTGATAGTTCCACCTGGTGATCTTATAATGCCCTCATCTTTATGGTTCATAAACTAATGTATTTGTCGAACTAGTAGGTAGAGAAAAAGCCATAAATAGGCAACTGTTTCCTTGACTCTTGGAAAAGCTAACATAAAAAAGACTGATTTTCTAAAGTTACTAATGAATGGATGTTAGCAGGTAATATTTGACATTTCTTTGAGAAAACTGAAGATACCAATCACCCAGATTGCTGATTTCCAACCCTTGCATCTACATGAAGAAATAAATAAATTAATCTGAAATTACCCTAAATCCAAAGTCAATTAAATCCATACCATTTAGGTGTTGGAAGTCTCCACTCAAACTGATTGCATCCTATTGATCCAGTCTATTATTTATTTTTTTCCTTAGTGTTTGACATTCTGTTCCCTGAAATGTATGGTTTCTAAATAATGGAAAAATATTGAAAGGAAGAAATTAGAAAGTCTTACACTGGATAGTCCAAAGGACTATGTGGCTGTGAAAATATTGCCAGAAGATAGAAAGGATATCAGAGTTTAAAAACATTAAATACAACTTTTTTTGTGCCACCAGCATCTTGAGCCAAATGACATAAGGTCAGACATTTTTCTCGTAGAACTGCAAAAACATCGGAATCATTTTTATGCTTGAGTCAGGAAATATTTTTGGACATAATTAAGAGAGAGTGAGTACAGCATTATTAAGGATCCTCAGATTTGCCTCCTTGAAAATAACAAATCTCATGTGTGCAATTAGTTATTTAAAATCTTCTAATTTAATGATCAAGTTTGGAATAGAAAATAGCACTTCTAGATTAGGGTAGGGACTCAGTGGACGAAGGCTGCAATAAACTTCATTTTTCACTCTGATTCAGAGAAAGTTGAAAAGGAAAGTCATGTATACTTTAAAGTGACATAGGAAATATGTAAATTTCTTTATTATTTATATAAGCAAACCATGGTACTCTTTTCAATTCTAACAACTCAATTTCCTTTTATGCAAAATGTGGGGGACATTCGGTTATCATTCTAGCTATTTTTTCATCCTATGAATATCTACATAGAAAACTTACCTCAAATATCTACAAATTAATTTCAGAGGAGAAGGTGCAGGTGTAAGGAAGACAAGTTTATTATCAATAAATTAAGACTTTGAGAGGACTCAATGGAGGGCAGATTAGGGATAGAAGCACTATAGATAAACACAATGGAGGGATGGGGATGATAGAGATGGCTATGAGGAGATGGGGATGGCAGTCTTAAAGTTATAGGTCTAGGAAGCTATAGGAGCTAAGGAAGTGCAGTGTATTACTTTAATTTGAAGAGAAGAAGTCATCATCAGAGACATGTAGAACTAGAAAAAAGGTGGGTAAGTCATAGTGGGAGTAAGGCATCATTTATCAACTGTGGCTTCTCTTGATGACTATACAGAAGTAAGAGAGCTAGAGAAAGGCTTGTTTTCACATTGGGTGGATTCACTATGCAGCATTTATCAGAAGACAAGGGCAATTGTTACCCAAGATTAGAAGGTTTGAATGATTGCTTTTTTTTTGTAAGATAGAATACATATATCGAGATCAAGGTTCCATTTAAGAAAGTTTGTTTCTAGCTACATTTGTAGCTTTAGAGTTCTGTTTTGAATATTTTGCTTTGTAACTGTTGTTGATGATGATGTTGATGTTTGTCCTTCATTCTCAAAGAGAATCATGAATTCAGGGAGATGATGCCATGTCAAGCAATTGAAGTGCATTTGAGTGAGGGGGTGCTGTGCTAAGTCCCCAGCCTCACTTTCTCCTCCAGAACCATCTGGGTCCAGTGGCCAGATATGAATCAGTTAGACTGGAGATAGTTCTGGAAGTGAGACAGTCAGGGTTAAGTGACTTGCCCAAGGTCTCATAGCTATTATGTGTCAAATATCTGAGGCTGTATTTGAACTCAGATCCTTCTGGCTTCATGGCTGTTGCTCTAAACACTGCCCTACCTACCAATATGTACATTTATAGTTAAATACATCTAAAGACATGCAAACATGATGCTTACCCCCCCCTTTAAATTCTATTTTGATGACTAATTATGTTGTGAAGTGACACCAAACTCCCAAATCTGATATGAGAAGGGCACAAACTGGTAAAATCCTGCCACGTTTAATGACTTTGAACAGTGACAGACTTTTCATATAAGGACCATTTTAGCTAAGTTTAAATAGCATAGCCATAAGCTAGTGAATTCTTCAGCTACAGTAATTCACGGAGGCAGCCTCCCAAGGTATAGACTAGAGGGATAATGATCTTCATTTCCTTACTGGCAATCTCATCCCACCTTAAAGTATTAAATTAGCACCATTCACTGTAGCAATTAGAATAAGGGTTATCTCGGAATTTGAAGAATTTCAAAGTGAGAAAGAGACACATTCAGTTATTCCTATCCATTTCATTTCCTGAAATTGTTGGTACATTCTTCCTCAAATTAGTGATTATAGCATTCACACTAGACAGGCAAAAGGAAAGAAATTATGCACAAAACATACCTCTCCAAGAAGAGATTTATGGGCATGCTTTACAGTTACCCAGAATGGGATGTTAATGGGCTATTGAAGTTTTCCCAATATGCATCCAAATCGGGGAACTGGTAGGACAACTACTTCAAGATGACTTTACAGTTTTATTTTTTTTATATACAAGAAAAGTCATAACTTTGATGAATGTGAGCAATACTGATTTCTTTTGGGGGCATCTAAGATGTTGATTGGTGGGGGAGCAAGGTGTAATCGATCACTAACTTCCAAACCTTGATTTTGGAAGCTCTGAGGGCAGTCATTTTGTTTTCAAACAGTGAGAGCATAGCATTGGAATATTTCTTTATTTGCCAGAGGTTGACTAACAAGAGAATATGGAGGATTTTATTCATGATTCCAGGTACTTTGGAGCTATTTGGGCTAAGATTGATAAATCTATCAAGTTGTAATTGGGGAAATGGGGGATGCCTTCTTGGTTAGTTTGGGGGGGGGGGCAAAAGAAAGTGAGAAGTAATTAAAGTTCCATAAGTTTACAGGATAGCAGTCAAACCTTATGAACATAGATCTACTCAGGAAATTCTGCCTCTAAATTGCATGACTGGTGCCAGGACTGTGGTCTCAGGGTTTTTTTTTTTTTTTTTTTTTTTTTTTTAGTTTTTGCAAGGCATTGGGGTTAAGTGACTTTCCTGAGGCCACACAGCTAGGCAATTATTAAGTGTCTGAGGTCAGATTTGAACTCAGGTACTCCTGACTCCAGGGCTGGTACTCTATCCAATGCATCACCTAGCCGCCCCTGTGGTCTCAGGTTTTGACCTTGGAGTGAGCATCAAACACTTTGTAGAGATGCTTATGACTTTTCCCTTGTAATTCTACCTTATAAATATTAAAGCAGATTCTAGAGGAAATGGGAAATAAAGGAACAAATATCCTTACAATGGGACAAAAGCCATTCTTATTGACATAACTATGTGTACATATGTGTATCTATTTCCTATCAGACAATATCAATTGATTTTCCCAGAGGAAGGATGATACTTGTAGTTACAGAATTTTAAGAAGCAAATTTGATCCTTGTACATATAAAAAATGCCATACAAACCACAAATGAGAGCATGAAATGAATTGTGGCAGTATCAGTTTAACAGTCTCTAAAACAAGTGTATATATGTGTATAATTTAGTCATTAAGCAATAATGCAGACAATCCTTCTCAGTAGTAATGGCAGGATTCTGGCACTAGCAGCTGATTTACTAAAAAGGTAAAAATGAAAATGGGATTTTTTCCCTTCTCTAATAATGAAATATTACATTATTGTCTAGATTCCAGCCATTATTCTCAACTTCCCCATGTGACTCACCACTCCCCTCACTATTTGAACTTTGAATTCTGCCACTTAGAACAATTCTTTGCTCTGATATATGAGCTTTTGTCTTTTCTTTCTTCTCCCAAATCACGTTTTGGCCACCATTTTCAGACCATGCTGCCTACCACTCCCTCATCTTACTCTTTCCAAAATTCCTATGTGTTATTTTCTGTCATCTGATTTGTGTTATTAACATCTGTTGATAAGGAGTAAAACCCGAAGGCAAAAACTTGGGGTAATATCATTCACCAGTTTCAAATGGGACTTACTGTTCCCAGCCCCATCTGAAGTTTCCTGACAAAGATACTGAAGAGCTTTATCATTTTCTTTTCTAATTCATTTTAAAAAACTGAGACAAACATAATTAAGTAACTTGCCGAGGGTCATGCAGCTAGTACATGTCTGAGGGTACATTAAACTTGTTTATATTTGTATGCCCAATGGTAAGAACAGTGCTTGATATATAAAAAGTGTCTAATCAATACATTTTTCTGTCTGTCATCTATCTATCATCTCTCTCTCTCTCTCTCTCTCTCTCTCTCTATCTATCTATCTTTCTAGTCATCCATTCATCCATATCTATCTATCCATCTGTCTTTCACCATCATCTATCTATTCTCTATCCATCTAATTTTATTCATCTTCTATCAAATGTCTATCTAGCTATCCACACATCTTTATCCATCCATCTGTATTTATCCATCATCTATCTTTTATTTATCCAATTATTTATCTACATATAGTATTTCTCCATCACATCTATATCACCTATCATCAAATTTATTCATGTTTCACCATCTATATATAATTTACATGAAGCTATTCATCTAAAGTATTTGAAATAATTTCCCTGCAAATTTCATATCAAGAATTTCATTTTTTAAACTAAGAATTCAACAACAGATTTATGTCTATGGAGATAAATACTATACTTGCTTTTCAGTTGTGATCAAGGACTCCTCAGAAACCATCAAGTTCAACCCTATCATTTTATAATTGAGAACTTCAGGGAAGCTAATGACCAGCTTAAGGTCACATAGGTAGTATCTGAGACAATAAACAAAGACATCTGTCAAGTTAACTTATAATTGGTTCATTGGTTCAAAAATACATTACACTCTCCATATCCTATTGTCTCTAAATCTAATGCTCAGAATATGAATGTGATCTGCAATTATGTTCTTATATTAAGTAGAGAAATCATGATTAAAAATAAGCCTTGCAATACTGAAGGGAGCTTTGGCATCTTTTGGGAGCTTTGATAAAGGAATCTATTCACCTTTCTTGACAAAAGGGCTCATCTTTGTATTATGAGTTTAGAGGTTTAACATAGTTATTGCATTATAAAAATATGCAATAACCCCTATATCTGTCAGAGTTTGAGATTTTTAAAACAGCAGTTATTAATACTGAAACTAGATAATAAGGAACTGGGCAGGATATTCTTGTGCTGAGAAGTAGACTGACAATGAATGTGATGAAGACAGTGATATGAAAATAAATCTAATAAGTTTATTTGAGAAGAAAGAAATATAAAAACTAGCAAGAAAGTATTTTGGTAGAGTTTTGTACTGTCCTTGTAAAATATTTCTGTTCAAATGGGCTATCTAAATTTAGTCTACAGGGAAGCTTGGAGAGATATCTCTAGAATTTTGCCTAACCCTCTTCAAGTTTTTTGCCTTTAAGGGAGCAGGAGATGGGGCCACTTTCTGACTATTCCATTTTCCTATGAAATCAGGTGATGCAGTACTATCTAAAAATAGTGATAATCTAGGGGTGTATTCTGCAAAGTTCTATCTGCTTCCCTAGCAATCATCACTTAAAGAGAGAAGGTCCGCGAAGTTTAGCCAGCTAAGTGGTGCAGTGGACAAAGCACTGGTTATGGAGTCAGAAAGACCCAAGTTCAAATGTAGTCTCAGACATATACTAGCTGCGTGACCTTAGGTAAGTTACTTAATTATGTTTGCCTCGGTTTTTTTTTAATGAATTAGAGAAGAAAATGATAAACCTCTCCAGTATCTTTGTCAGGAAAAGTTCAGATGGGGCTGGGAACAGTCAGTCCCATTTGAAACTGTTGAATGATGCTACCCCAAGTTTTTTTTTTCCTTCAGGCTTTACCCCTTATCAATCGATGTTAACACAAATCATCATCCAAATAAAAAAGAGTAGCAAATGAACTCATTTGCCCAAGAAATCATTTCATCGCCCAAGAAATATTTCATCCCAATTAAGAAAGGAGCCCCAATCTCAACCAATGAGAAATTCTCTGAACTCTATAGAGAGGCAAGGTACTTGTTCCTCTGTGTCTGCCGTTTGTCCAGTCTTTTTTCTCCATGTATCATTCCCATAAAAGAGTCTGGAACCCAGACTCTCAGAGAAGGAATAAAAAGATCTCTTCACTCCAAAGCTTTGCTTCTTCTATCAGAATGTTGCATTGGTCAACATTTTCTCTATTTAGGAGAATGTTTTGCACAATGCTCTAGGCAGGAAACCCAGGTTACCTTTTATAAGTAATTAGGTGACAAGTATTTTCAGCACATCTATTCCTTTCAAAGTAATTTCATAATGAGAATAAGCCAAAGAGAAATCTTAAATTCTTTATTTCACTGTTGAGACTTTCTATCATTTGTTTCCAACATACTTCACCATATATATATATATATATATATATATATATATATATATATATATATATATATATTTCCTTGTTTCTGAGAATAATCTCCTGTTAAAGAAAAGCTAAAACAATTCCACAATTGTTGTGTTAATTCCTTCTTTCCCCTTCATTCTTGTTATTTTGCCAGGCCAATTCTTCTTTCTTTTCTAGTCATATTCTACCAGATTTCCAAACAAAGTCCAGTTTCACCACTTTCTCAAGTAGTTTAATTCACTTTGAGCTATCCCTTCTCTAAATTGATCTACCCTTTCTCTATTTCTTGCCTTCATTTCTTCCCTTAGCTTCCTTCAAGTCTCAGCTCATGAGGCCCATCTTGTATGGAGTCTTTCCTGTCCTCCTGCCCTTGTTCATTGGGCTTCTATCCCCACCATGTCTTTTTATTTTCTTTTTCTGTTGTAAGTTCTCTGTAAACCTTCAGTTCATGTGATCATCCTTTGAGATTCAGAAAGGATCACAGAGGCCATCTAGGCTGGCCCTTCTTTATTTTATACTGAGGAATGCTGAGGTCTAGGGAGGATAAGTGATTCATTCAAAGTCACACTGGTAGTATCAAGGATGAATTTTTAACCTCTGGCTCCAAAATCAATGCTCTGCACTGCATCATACTACCTCTTCTTTGGAGATTAGGGAATTTGAAGGTAAGATATCCTACTTTTCTTATGGAAGGTTGCTAGATTATACCATAGTACATAGAGTTCTGGACCTGGAGTCAGGAAGACTCATCTTCCTAAATTCAAATCTAGCCTCAGGCATTTGCTAGCTATGTAACCTTGAGCAGATCACTTAAACCTGTTTGCCTCAATTTACTCATCTGTAAAATGAGCTGGAGAAGAAAATGGCAAACCACTTCAACATCTTTGCCCAAAATAACTCCAAATGGGGTCATGAAGAGTCAGACATGATTGAGAAGATGACTGAACAACAACCATTCTTTTATATTTCAAGGTGTCTATTAGAGTAATAATTAGTCCCCCATAATAAGTATTGATGGACTGACATTATGTTCATCCTTGGGATTACGGCAAATTATATTCTATCTTTCTCCAAAGTTCAAATGGCGAATGAAGTATCATACTCTTCTTTGAACCAGTGACCTTTTAACAAGAATAGTGTTGGAATCCAAATGATCATCCTTTTGGGGAGGGATGGGAGAGGGAAGAGTTTCCTTTTGGTTTCATTTTCTCTTGTTGAGGCAAGAGGGCTAATGACTTGCCCAAGGTCACACTGGCTAGTAAGTATCGGATGTCTGAGGTCAGAATTGGACCCAGGTCCTCCTGACTCCAGGACCAGTGCTCTAGACAGTGCCCCAGTCTAGTCTTCTTTCTTAACAAGATTATTCCTGAACTCTCAGAAGCTTAAAATACAAAAAGACCCCTAAACTTTTGACAGACCCTGAAGAAAATGGCCTTCTTTCTTTCAGTATTTGGGTGCCTAAGCCTGCACTTTGGATCTTCTTAATCTTCTGACTCAATATAGTAAAAAAACAAAAAAAAAAAACAACAAAAAAACCCCCCATAACTGCTGAGCAGGAGCAAAAGGAAAATGAAGTGACTTTGATGGATGAATTACATCAGTTGACAATTGGAAAGTATATGCTGCTTGTCATTTCTTAAATGATAATTTACATTTATCTATATTGCCATCTCCTAGGAGAAACTTATGGAGGGGGTAGACTCAGCATATTCACATGACAGAGACCAAAGAATTGTATTTAAGTACAATAAATTATTGGAAAGAACATTAAAGTAAGTTTGGAAGAAATACAGCTAGTTTTATCCACTGCTTTGTTTTTCCCCCTCTCTCCTTTCTTCCTTTCCTTCCAACTGAGATGAGATTACTGCATAGTACTGAAACATAGTAGGAACTTTATAAATTTGTATCTCTTTTATTCCCCTTGGTTTCTCAAAGGAAAGTAATAAAAATAGTGTGTGTTTTTGGAGAAAAAAATAACTTAAGATGGTGATATTTTCATGGTATTCCCAAAACAGTGTCAAAGCTTGAAATAGGGCAAATAAGTCTTGAAACTCACAAAATCAGGTAGTCCTAAATCACATAATGACCAAGTTTCTTTTATTTATTCCTTTATATGACATTGTCCTTGAAAAAGTTATTTCATAAGATAAAATACTTAATCAAACTTATGATGAATTTAGGAATAATCTGAGAAATTCCATTCAATGCCTATGGCTTCTCAGTTTTTGTTGACTTAACCACGTGAACCCTCTGGATCACAACCAGCATCACCCAAAGTAATCATCCATATTGTTACTGGACATGGATCCCAGTTACTTTTATTCATTTCTAAAAATCACATCCACCCTGAAAGGATGCTAATTCAACACTGTTGAGGATATTGATGAGAACTTGCAATTCTTATAATAAATATTGAATTCAAACTTCCTGAATAGGATAGTGATGAAAGTGTCATTAGTTCTGAAAACAATCCCAAGAGTTTCAAATGCATTTTGAATAATAGTAACATCTTTTGAATAATTTTATAGCATCCTAAAAATGACCATTTGAAGAAGAAAACATTGTTATTTATATACATTTTTATCAAATATTTCATAGTCACACTAACTATATGAACTATAGCACTTATAAAAGAGAATAGAGAGTGTTGTGGGATCAAAAATGGTTAGAAAGTGTTTCAGAACCTCAAGGTATGCTTATCACTTAAAAATGAAGAATAATATCTTCAACATTATTAATAACATTAAAATAAATGAACAAAATTAATTTCATTTTATGATTTTATGTTAATTAAGAATACTAAATGATTAACAAAGTGATTTTTATTATATAGCCCAAGCATCATTTTTATAATGAGGTAGAATAAAATGGGATGATGAGGAAAGAAAAGAAGCTCTTTCTCTTGTGATGCTTAGGAGAATGAATGAGAATCTTCTATAATTTTTTTACTTGCCATTTATTTTCACTTGCTTAAAGCATTGCATAGTCATTTAAGGTATATATATATATAAATATATGTGTGTGTATGTGCACGCAATATATGTATGTGTATATAGAGGAATATGTAATAACTCTGTCATGAATGATTAAACACTAATATTCTTGGGACTTAGATCAATCATCACTAAACCAAATTCACAGGAATAATTCTGAGGATGTGGAACAGTGGGTGGAGCGACAAAGAGTCAGATAAAATCAAGTGAGTGCACAATAACACTATGAGAACCTAGAAAACTGGAACTGGCCTCAGAGCAAGGAGGACCTGCATTCACTTTTTTCCTTCTGAAATATGCATCTAAAATCATCCACCTCCTTACTGCCCAAAGCAACTCTCTAAATGGTAGAGAAAGGGCTCATCTGCATTGCTAATGGGAAATACTCATCAATAAAGATACTCTCATATCCAATGAAATCATAAGTTCATAGCTTTAGAGCTGAAATAGACCCAAGAAACAATTGAATCTCACTCACTCATTTATATGCATTTTTGGATCTATCTATCTCTGTCTCCATCTCTATCTCTATCTATCTATGGAGAGAGAGAGAGAGAGAGAGAGAGAGAGAGAGAGAGAGAGAGAGAGAGAGAGAGAGAGAGAGAGAGAGAGAGAGAGAGAGAGAAAGGAAAATGAAGCAGAGAAGGATTGAGTAATGTAATTTGCTCAGGGTAACATAGCTTGTGTCTGAGATGGGATTTGAACCCATACCTTCTTGAGTCTAAATCCAACCAAAATTCACTATATCCTGCTGCTTACCTAAGAGATTAAACAACATCTAGGAATAGATGAGAAATAGTTTTAAGGCCACAAATATAAATCTTCTCAGGAAGACAAGCACACAAATAGAGATCTGCTTTTGCTAATTGGGACTAAATGGTTGACCTACAGTGAATGTTCCAGTTGAGAACTAATCCCCAAACCATTGCTCTGATATACATGGGCTGCTCTTGGCTGATTTCACAAGGTTGGAGAAAGCTCAGTCTAGGGTCTGCATGACTCTAGAGTTTCTCTATATCTAGTTCTATAGCCTACCCAGGCAGGTCTCCCCACCTGATGTTTTATGACAGTGTAGGGAAAAAATGAAACCAAACCAAACCCCTAAACCAACATGTTCTCAGTGAAATCCTTGGAAGATTATCTTTAACTTGTTAAATGTTCCTAATAGTTTTCTCCTCATGAAGAGCAAATAATATGATTGAATTTATATGAAATTCTATGCAGTTAATGTCTGCTCAGGAAAGCGAACCTCAGTCAAGATTGATTATAACATCTTGGGGATCATCTTGTGCTTTGTATCACGGCAGTGATGTTCAGCTCCTTGACAAAAAATCTTTATGAAAGTTTGATTACAAACAGCTACTGGCTATAACCAGCTCCATTTGCAGAAAAGACTATTTTAATCCATAACCATGTAAGTCTATTCTTTAGAAATAATGACCTGAAGATTCTTAGTTTTGTCAGCAACAGCACAGCTATTTTTCAGTGACAAGAATGTAAAGATTACATTCCTCCTCCCCCAAACACTAACCATATGTCTTCTCCCTTAGGGGAAGCAGATGTTTATAATTCTAATGCAGATAGTCCTTTGGAAAGGTTGCTTCCTGGGTATGTGGGGAGTAGGGTGGATAAGCTTATGTTCTCCATGCTGAATGTTACGCCAACATAAAGATGGAAGGCAGCTGCAGATCAGAACCATAACTAAGGCTTGGTGACTGAGTCTATTTGGGTTAACTCTTATTAAGTAACTACTATTTGCCATAGTATACACAAAGCAATGGAAATACAAAGAAGGATAAAAAACAAATTTTTGCCCTCAGATGGTGTACATTCTAATGGGGAAGACATTCAAAATATAGGCAACTACTTTCCATATGTCTCTATATATCCAAAATATGTACAAACAAGATGACTGTGGAGGAGAAAGTGAGACTAGTGACAGCACAGCCCCCCCCCCCCCCACTCAAATTCAATTCATGTGCTTGTTGTGGCATCGCCTTTCTGATGGGATGGTCTTCTCTGGGGATGAAGAAGAACAATCATCATCATCATCACCATCATCATCATTTAGCTATAGATATGTTACAAATGGAAGGTAAGTGTATAAATTATATATGTACATATATACACACATATGTGTGTGCTTCTTGTCTGTCTTGTCTGTCCATTTTGGATGTTGTCTTCCATATACATAATATGTAGATATATTTTTATATATGAAATGGAAGATAATCTGTAAATGAAAGCAGTATTAGTAGAAATGGAGGGGAGCAGGGAGAGGGAGAACAGGGAAAGGCTTTCTGCAGAAGGCAGCATTTGGGCTGAATCTTGTAGTAGCCAGGGAAACCAGCAGATGAGAGGAAGAATAAAAGCATTCCAGGCATGGGTGACAGGCAATAATAAAGGGAAAGAATCAGGAAATGAAATATTGAATATGTAATCTTAAGAAGGCCAGGATTACTGGCTTTTAGAGTGAATGGAGAAAAATAAAATGTAATGGAAGAGATAGGAAGGTTTCAGGTTATAAAGGGCTTTGCAAGTCAAACAGTATTTTGTACTTAATACTGGAGATGACAAGACTAATTAATTATATAAAAAAGAAATTGCCAGCTAGCATCTTGGGTTACTTTTCCCTTACCAATATTAGCTTCCCCCCTCTCCCCACCACCTCAACAAAACCTTTCCTGGGCACAATTTGTGGTATTTGCCTAGGCACAGAAATTCCTATTTATGACTTTGGTTCAGATTTTCCAAGATATCATTGGTGATATAAATCAACTTGCTATGGGGAAAACTGGCAAAAAGATGGTATTTAAAATTTCCCATAATGAAGTTAAAACTATCTTAGTAGAGTGGGAAAGTAATGGAAGCAAGCAATGCTCCTGACTCTGGAATTTTTCTAACCAACCATTCCACTAGCTCCCTATTATGTGTTATCTTCTCCCCTTAAAATGTAGGCTCCGGGATGGTAGAATCTACCTTTTTATTGTATGTATTTGTATTTCTTGTACATAGTGGGGTGCCACATACATACTAAGTTCTTAATGCTCTGTATATCTATCTGTCTATCTGTCTGTCTATTATATCTTCTTCATCTGATTTCTTATCTCTCCTTACACAGATGCTACCTAAGTACTGCAGCTGGGAACTGTGCCCTAACCAGATTACCTCACCCATCAGTCAAACTTTGTTTTCTCTAAGTTTTCAAAAGACAGTTCAAGATAATTATCCTTTCAGAAACCTTTCCTGAAAAACATAAAACCGCTAACTGTCTTTCCCCATTTCCCTAATGCAGAGTACATATGGTTAACCCAATAATTATATCATGTGCGGACAGATATAATTTATGTTTCCCCCTGTTGTCTCCTCACTAAATCTTATCTTCTCCAAGGGCAGGGACCACCTCTTGCCTAAACTCAATAAGCTTCATAGTGCTTCAGATCAAAGCCACAGATCTTTGAGTTCCCAAATACCAAGGCTTGTTAGTAACTCTGACAAAAGTCAAGGACTATATAATGAGGATTTTTCTCACTTTTCTCTTTTTTTCTTTAAATAAAGAAGGAAAACTTGGGATTCTATCCACATGGACTAGGGAAAGACTTGAATATCTTGATTCCTGATGGATTCTGATTATATCAGTAAGCAATTACCAGGGGGTGATTAGGCATACTAGATAAAAGTTGGACCTTAGATTCTGAAAGGGTTCAAGTCCCACCTCTGATTGGTTTGTGGCTTGGTTGACTTTGAGCAAGCCTTAATCTTTCAGCACCCCAGGTTAATCTCCAAGATTATATGTTGCAGAGGAGAATTGAAGGGTTGGGGGCTGGTTATAGAAGGTCCATCCTTAGAGTCAGGAAGATATAGGTTTATAAGTCTGGCTTCTGATACATATTGGTTATGTGACTTTGAATAATTAATCAATCAATAAACATTGATTAAGTGTCTCTGATACTCTAATACAGTCTGGATACTGTACTAAAACATAAAAAAATATAAAAAAGGTCAAAGGCAGTCCCTACCCTCAAGGAGCTTATGATCTAATGAGGGGGGAAGAACATGAGAACAAATATATACAAAGCAAGAGATACAGGATAAATAAGAATTAATTAACAGAGGGAACAAACCACTTATCCTCTCATTGCCTTACATCAGTGTTGTCAAGCTACACTCCTATTTTAGGTAACTCCAAGGCTATAAGTTGGAGTGATGGTAGGGGGAGATATAGAGGATAAAAGACCAGCTTCACAATCAGAAAGACTTGGGTTCAGATTCTGTCTCTGATGCATCCTGATTCTGTGACCTTGCACAAGCAACTTACCCTCTCAATACACCAGCCAACTTTCAAAGACTCTAAGTCATAGGGTAGTTGATCTGTACTGGAAGAGGAACTTCCCTTACATAGGAATTCCTTCCACCTCAGGTCTGTACCAAAGAATCATCTCTAAAACACTGTCTGCAATGTATTTAGAATTGTTTCCTTTTGTCCAGAATAGTAGTGGCTAAGCCCTTCTGAAGTCACTGGGGCCAACAGGCCATTCTGGTACCCTGAATTGTTATTTCAGTGAACAGTCTTTCCAACAATTATTTGGAAGCAAAAAGGTTTTGGAAGTAAATTTGATTTCCTTCTGCTTTGCCTAAAACTTACACCCCATAAAAGAACACTTGATCCTTTTGCAGCCCTGAAATATGCACCAAAAATCTCCTTAGTTCAAACTCAAGCCCTGGGACTAATCCCCCAGCTTCTTGTGAGACATCCCCTTCAACCTCCCCCTTCCCAATCTGTAGTCACCGCCTGACTTGCTACATTTCATCACCCGGGAGAAGAGCCTGGATTTCTCAAGAAGGCATTCCATTTGAGACATCACTTAGAACTGCTCCTTCTCCAACAAAAATGAAGACCATGACCTTTGATTCAGGAGGGTTCTCGTGACTGAAAACAGCTAACCTAATCGAAATTTATTTATCCTGATATCATTTCAGACCTTCAAAAACAAAAAATATTTTTGTCTAACTCTGCCATTTGGGACATTTACAAAGAGGGTGGTGCTACTTTGTACAGACAGCATTATGACAAATAAGAGAAGACCTGCTGTATTAACAATTTCTTTGGTGTGTATACATTTCTATGCTTCCCTTGGAATTCTCCAGATGTTTTTCTTAAACTGCAAAACCAGCCCTTAAAAATTATTAGGAGCAGCTGGACAAAATTTATGCAAGATTGCAATCATTAATTTTCCCCCCAATATATTTGTGACCTTTCCTAAACATTAAAGAAAAATAAAATATGAATTTGAACTCTGGTTCCACAGTAGGAGTCAAGTTCATAATTAGAGTGTATACTTACACAACCTAGGCCATTCAAGTTTACCATTTCCTACTGTATTTCTTTTAAGGTTTATGAAAATGATAAATTTCAGGGAATAATTGAGTCCATTAAGGTTCATTTTCTTTTAATACTCCAATCCCCTGGGGAGGCCATTATGGTAATTATTTCTTGAATGATTGCCCAGTGTTTAAGTTTTGCTATCTTTGTGCCTCCTACAAAGCTATTCCATACACACACACACACACACACACACACACACACACACACACACACACACACAACACGGAAAAAACGAAGTAGAAATTTTATGACATTTGCTTCAAATTTGCTTTCTTGAATTGCAATTATATTCCTTGCCTTCTTATCTATCTTCTAAAGAAATGTTAACTGTGTTTGGCATTAACTAGGCTAGTTAAGATTTTATACTCTGAAATTAAATTTCCCCTCAGTTGTCTTTTTTTATAGGCCATAAATCCAGGCTTTATAGTTTGTCTGGATATTTTTTTTGTCTTTGGATCAATTGTTTTGTCCTTCTTTTGAACTTTAGAAGAGGGAGAAGAGAATCAAATGATCAGGAATGGTCACATTCTTTCTAGGAAGTCTGATCCATCAGAAACCTCTGAAACCTAATCATTTTTTGCCCAGTTTGGGATCTGTACCCTATTCTTTCTTTATCCTGACCATCTGAAGGATATCCAAGCATTCCTCTTCATCACTAACAGGACTGTGACTGGTCTAATTTCTTTTATCTCAATTTTATTTGTGAGGTGTATTGAAACATCTCTGTGTTGCGATTCTATTTCCAACAAGAAAGCGGACAAAGCTGAAATAAGCAGTATTTTCTCTGACTCCTTGGATACTTATCATTGAAGACTGATTAGCAAAATTATTTTTTCCTTTGAGCATTAGATGGTACTAGTTACACATTCATATTAAAGTTCCTTTTTTTAACTATGTAGAAGAATTGTGGTATAGGGTTTAGACTAGAAACCACAGAGACCTCAGAATAAAACCTGTCTCTGATATTTCCTTTCTGGTTATGGCACTTATAAACACATATATGAATATATTTTATATGAATATATAATATATGTGAATGTTATTTTTTACGAAAGCATGTCCTAAATTACACATCTGGCAAATATTTAAAATGATCCTGGATATAGATTAAGCAATAAAGAGAATTTTCATGTAAACAAGCTTTTGTTATTATCCCCAAAGGACTTGGCAAAATAATCTCCAAATGACTATAAAAATGATAGTGGCTATTTAATTTTAGCTATAATAAATAGATACTAGATATTATTCTGATATCGACAAAATGATTTCAGTCTATTTGCTTTTTATAGAATAATAGACAATATTGCAGTTTACTGCCACTTGCTTCTTAACAATCATTCCTTATGAAACAGGAAGGTGATTTCTATCAGTCTGGATGATATGAGAATTCTTAGCACTTCTTGAATTGGGAAGTAATTAGATCTCATGGTCTTTCTCTCTTGACTCATTGTAGTTAATTTATAAAGCCGATCCATTTGGATGTGATTTGATACACTATAGAGTTTGGTACAACATGGCAAAATTCAAGGAATGCAGAACTCTTACTGTTTCCATCTGGAAATATGACCTTGGACAGATCACTTGTGAACTAAAGGAATGGAAATAAATATCCTCTAAGATAATGCAAAAAGCAGTGACTATATATTTTGAACCTTGTTTTAAATCCCATATATCTGCAACCTGTGTGATCTTATATCTTTTTTCCTCCTAAGAACAAAAGCATTTAAATTAAATGGTCTCTCAGTCATTGGTGGTTCCAAAAGCAGATGATTTTCAAGATCGGTATGGATTATTAATGTAACTAATTTGAGATTGATATATAACATAGCTTACTAAGAAATTCTCAAGATCTTCCTAAAAAATGGGTAGGAGGGACTTGAAGTCCTGATTATATTCAAGTCTCCATTCAATTTTACCATTCAGAGATCGTTGGTAACTTCAGAGAAAACAATTTCCGTTGCTTGATAAAGTCAGAAGTCTCAATGCTGGAGAATATGGTACATGATAGAATGAGGAATTCATGGAGAAGAATTGGTCTTCCTAAGAAGGGTTACCTTTTGAATCAGACACTTGTTGTTTAGCTATTTTTAGTCATGTATGAGTCTTTGTGACCCCATTTTGAGTTTTCTTGTCATAGGTATTGGTTTGTCATTTCCTTCTCCATCTCATTTTACAGATGAAGAAACTGAGGCAAACAGAGTTAAATGAGTGGCCTAGAATTGAACAAGTAATGCCTGAGGTTGGATTTGATCTCAGGAAGAGGAGTCTTTCTGAATCCTGGCCCAGCACTCTATCCATTGGACCACCTAGCTGCCCCAGTCAGACTCTAGAATGAAGTAAAAGATAATGGGAAAAAGATAATGGGGGGAAAAACAGAATATTAGATTATAAGGGGATAAGAAACTTTCTATCTATGATTTCTGGATTTTTTGGTTAAATATGAGGCTAGGTCCTGAGAGGGTAGGAGACTTGAAGAGAAATGAGAAGGTCTGGAATTACTACTATGGTGAAATAAAGAATCAACTAAGAAGATTATAGGATTACCTTGCTGCTGTGAGGGTTCAGATGAGATAAATTTGTCATGGATCCAGAGAGCATAGATTTATGATTTTCTCCAAATCCATTTAGTAGTAAATGAATAGGGTTGGAGGATGAGTTGTTGGGATTTTCTAGACATGAAACATGACAAAGACTGTGGCCTAGAATGTAAGTGATACAGGAGCAAATTATAGTGTAGAGTTGAATTGACCCCTCTAAAAGGAGTCAATGCTGGGGAAAGAGGATATATATGGATGATCATTTAGAAAGCATTAAAGACAAAACATAAGATCTTCACCATGATCTCCATTGACTTTTAAAGTAAAAGGAGAGAGTGAATTACAAAAAATTATAATTGGATTAAGGAATTTTGCAGTTCATGAACATTTGTGGACCCTTAAGGGCACGATGATGATTCCCCAATGGGAGATGATTAGACTGGGGAACTAGGAAGTTAGAGTACTTGAAGCAACATCAGTACCCCATCAAATGAGAGCAACATTTGGAGTAGAGAGGGGAGACTGTAAGCTAAGCATTAAAATCACTTAGGGGTTGGGCAAAATGTTATCTGGTGGTAGAGGTATCAAAGGGAGTGAGGAATTTTCCTAGGCTCCCACCATGACCAGTAAATAGAGGTTATGGAAGAAATTTTAGCCAGACCTGGAAAAAAATTTCCTACCTACCACCTTTCTCTATCAAAACAAACATAATCCCCAAATGAAAACCTAAAATACTTAAATTATTCAGTTAGACTCAGTCATAAAATGCATATATCTATGTATATCTTCCTATGTTTAGGTTTACAATTAATTTTTAACTTGAACCCTGAAAAAACTGCCCCCTCAAATGCTTCCGCCATCTCTCCAGTCATTTTTCTAAATATATGAGGCATTTCACTATTCTCAACTAAATGCTTTCCAGACTTATGGATGGTAAAGGTTGGGAAATGGAAGGCATAAGCATTTCTAGACTACCTATTATCTGCCAGACATTGTGCTAAGCACTTAACAAATATCTCATTTTGGGGGGAAGGAAGATGAGGAGACATTGCAGAAATTGAAAGAGAGAAACAGGTATCACAATAAGCTCCATTCTATTTCAGAATAGGTCAAATTTCAGAACTATTCATCCCTTTGTCAAATTGGCTTCTCCTTCCCTGGTACACATCCATTTAAGTCCCCATCTGAAGAATTCATCAAGGCAAAGTCAGGGGTATGATTGCCAGTCTTGAGAAGTCATGGCCCGGTATGCTTTGGATTACAGTGGCTTTATTGGTGGAACTCATGAGACAGTTTCAGCTTTTGGCTTTTGATGTAACATATGCGGTCCTACATACCAAAAATGGCTTTAGTATAAAGGAAAGAAAGCCCATGTGGTCCAATCTGTGCTGCATAGCAACTTTCAGATTATTAAAATAAATTAGGAGAATGTTGAAGTCATTTCTAAATTTCCAGAGGTAGGTAATTTCTTTTTTTTTTTTTCTGTCAGAAGTTTGAAAGTCCAAGAGTTGCCTGGGGCTGGGAATGGAATAGCCCAAATGGATTCATTTAAGACTTAAGTAATAAAGGTAAGATATAGAAAGGGCTAAATGAGGGTTGCCTTACAATTTCTCAATGCAGACAATTTCCCAGTTCTATTGTGGTTGGGCAGTCAGTCAAGAGAGTTTATTAAGCACATAACTTGCCAGACACACTGCTAAACATTTGGGATAGAACAGAAGGCAAAAGCACACTCTTTACTCTCAAGGTGTGGTCTTGCTAAGTCACAGCATTGAGGGAATCTTAGAGGTTCTGGAATTCAATGTTGGTGTGCAATTGTTTCAGTTGTGTCCAATTCTTTGTGACCTTCTTTGGGAAGATTTTTGTCAAGGATATTGGAGTGGTTTGCTATTTCCTTCTCCAGCTCATTTTACAGATGAAGAAACTGAGGTAAACAGGGTTTTTTATGACTTGCTGAGAGTCACACAGCTAGTAAATATCAAAGGTTAGATTTGAATTCAGGAAGATGTCTTTTTGACTCCAGACTTGACTTTCTAAGCACTTGCTGCCCTGTCTGAACAGAAATTCCCTCTATGATATCCCTGAAAAATATTTATCTTGTCTCTTCTCGGAAACTTCCAGTGAAGGGGAGTGCTCTCTCTCTCAAGGTAGCTCCTTCTATTTTTGTGCAGCATGAACTCTTGTGATGCTCTTAGTTCTGTCTTCTGAGACCAACCAAAATAAATCCAATTTCCTCTTTCACTTGAGAGGAAGCATGGTATAGAGTACAGACAGCCAATCTTGCAGCCAAGAAAACTCCTTAGGGCTCTAGGAAGCTGTCTATAAATTGATCTTTATGGCTAATGGGAATTTTCCCACTTAGAAGTCCCTGCAAAGGGAAACAACGTTAGGAGCAAAGAAATCAAAGGTCCATCCTCTCTTCTTATATGCTTCCATGCCATAACCCATATTTGAAGTTAGCCATTGTGTCCCTTGTAAATCTTGGATATAAAGTAAATATCCCCAGTTTTCCAAATAATCATAATTACAAATGTCATTTGTAATGTCATTTACAAGTTATATCATAGGATTCCCATAACAGCCCTGTGAGGCAGATATTATTATTTTATTATTATATTATATTTTATTTATATTATATTTATATAGATTATTTTTATTTATATTAGATATTTGTTTATATATTTATATATGATATATAATATATTTATATATTATATTATTATTATATTATTATATTATTATATTTCTCCCTGATAACTTAGAGAGTGAAGAGATATCCCTGAGTTCCTTTACCTTACCTACTAAGGAGGAAAGCAGCCCACACTGAGCCTAGATAGCAATATCTTGACCTTTGAAGGAAGACATTGGATAAAGATTACTGCAGCGTTGCTCCTCTTCCCTAACTTTGCCGAAAGCAGCAGAATCCTAGTTCTTTTATCTTTTTGTTGTTTTCTCCAAGGGATCCTCATGAGACATGATTCCCCATCACATCATTACCATGCATTGGGATGAGGTCCAATTGTCAGTGTCTTTTCCTTTTTTTTTTTTTTTGGCTTTTTTTTTTTTTTTTTGCTAGGCAATAGGGTAAAGTGATTTGCTCATGGTCACACAGCTAAGTAAGTATTAACTATCTAGGGCAGAATTTGACCTTAGATCCTCCTAACTCAAAGACCCATGCTCTATCCACTACCCCACCAAGCCATATCAGTCAGTGTCTTTTCTTAAATGAAAATAACAAAAAATTTATCCATAAAATTGTTGAGTAAGTATCAGGTAATTTACTGAACTTTATCAGGATTAAATATTAAAAGTACAATTTTAATAAACCTGACTCTAAATTCAATACTTTCTCCTCTATATTATTTCTACTATGGAGTCCACTTAATAATAGACACTGGAGAACACAGGGTCTGGAATCAGGAATATCTGAGATCAAATATAGTCTCATTTACTAATTGTGTGTCTCTGGAGAAGTCATTTAATCCTGTTTGCCTCAGTTTTCATCTCTAAAAATGGCAGCACACTGGAGAAATAAATGATATCTACACTGCAATATCTTTGCCAAGAAAGAGAAGAGTCAGACATGACTGAATGATTGAAAACAACAGTAAACACTTAATAAATATTTGTTGAATTGAAACCTGATACCTTCTTAATTTTCTTAGAATTAGGATCATAGAATCATAGAACTGGAAGGGACTTTGACAACAAGGCAAGGCAAGGAAATACGTGTTCAATCAGCACTTACT